>NC_057803.1:232571730-232674850 GCF_018294505.1 Triticum aestivum
TTTATTTCTATTTTAGTTACTGTTTTCTATTTTATGTAATTGTGTTTGGATTTATTAAAAATGCCAGAGCATTTCCAAAAATCATGCAACTGACTGTGGCCACTGTTTGGAATATTTCCAACAGTAAACATTTCAGTTTGTGATTATTTGAGCATTTAAAATATTATTAGCAATTAAATGCCCAAATGCAAATACTATATAATTTAATTCAAAAATCCAGGAATAGCCTATAAATATGTTCATCATTTTTGGAAGAGGTTTTCACCTCTAACAGAAATTATGAACATTTCCAAAGGGCATTCTGGGTTATTGAAAATATTTTTTTATTGAACCTAGTTAAATTTCATTTGGTGCTAGGGTTTCAACAATCCCCATTTCAAATTTCTTTGGAATTTAAACATGATGGCATGATGAACAAGCAAGTCAAGCAAGGGCTGAACTGGGGCTGTGACAACGACCTACCTAAACACTCAAGTCTCTAGTCCAGGTTTATCGCCTATTCGGGTTCCATCCATGAGGAGATCTGGCCGGAGTTTCGCTCACAGCCCCAAACGATGTGAACAGGGTTCCGTGACACCAAACGGGCGCCCGGTATACCCGGCCACGTGCCTACCGCATCACAGCCCACCCCTACGGTCAGCGCTGTCCACGGCCTCCAGCATACTACAAACACCAGAAACTACTTGCAACTCCTGGACAGAGGACAAGGGTGAATAAGAAGTCGAGCGGGGTCATATTTCAGGGCCCAATGTATGGTAGTAGCTGAATCACGGATCACAAACACATAACTCAGTTCCTGAGGACGGCTTCAATGAGACAACCCACCATGTACTCCTACATGGCCTCTCACCGATACCTTTTACCAAATCGTGTTCACACACTTAGCTCACACATAGTAGGACATGTTCACACACCTCTGATTCATCCCCGATGAATCAGACCTGACTCAACTCTAAGCAGTAGCAGGCATGACAAACAAACATGAATGAGTAGGCACAACAGGGCTCAAACAACTCCTACTCATACTAGTGGGTTTCATCTATTTACTGTGGAATGACAGGTCATGCAAAGGATAAAGGGGTTCAGCTACCGCAGCAAGTAACAGATGAATCGTTGTTGTCCTAATGCAGTAAAAGAGAGCAGGAGCGAGAGAGTGGGATTGTATCGGAATGAACAAGGGGGTTTTGCTTGCCTGGCACTTTTGAAGATAACATTGAGTCTTCATCAGTGTCAACGATCACATCGTCGGTACAACGTCTACCGAGGGAGAACAACACCGGCAAACACAGAAGAAACACGATCAATGCAATGCACAATATGATGCATGCTTATGACATGGCAATATGAATGTGTTTTGAGCTAATGCAACTAGCAACAGATTAAATGGGGTTGGTTTGAATACAAGATTCAAATTCAAACTCCATATGTGATTATTCAAATGTCATTTAATTGATTTGTGCTATACAGCAGCTATAAGTTGTTCTAACATGCATGAAAATGGTACAGACGGATTCCTTGAATTTTTATGATAATTTTTCATATATAAATTATTTAATTTGGGGTTACGGTTGAATTTCTATGATTTATTGAAGTTTAGGGCATTTTCTGAAATTTCCTGAAATGATAATAAATCCAGAAATGATTTATGGCGTCAGCACCACGTCACGGTGACGTCAGCAGAGTCAACTGGGCGCCCCAGTTCAAACCTGACCAGTGGGGTCCACTGGTCAGTGACTCAGGAACTAATCCCGGTCAAACCCAGTGCTGACTGGGGTTTGACCAGGGGTGGGGCCTACTGTCAGTGGCTGTAGGTGGTTTAGTTAGTTGGATTAGCTCCTAATGACGGAGCCACGTCAGCTCCCGCCGGAGTTTCGCCGGCGACGACCACGGAGCACGGCGGGGGCACGCCGGACTTGCGCTAGGGCATCGGATTCGCGCGCTGAGGGCACCGGGGCGTAGCCCGGGCTCTCCCGCATCTGATGGGGTAGGTGGGAGGCTGCGGGGACGCCGGGGCTCGTCGGAATGGAGCTCGCGGCGGCGCCGGAGTTCGGGTGGTAACGGGCGCGAGGCCCTGGTGGGGTTTTGGACAAGCTGAGCTGCGCATGGGCTTCCTGTGAGCCCCACGAGCTCAAAGCCGTGCTCGGACGCGACCGAAACAAGCCATGGCCGCGACGGCAACATGGCCGGCGGCAGCGAGCTCCGGTTGCAGTGAGACGGCGGGTGCAGCATAGGGGCGAGCGAATGGAGAGAGGGGAAACACGACGGGGCTCACCGCGATGACGACGGAACGCTCGGCGAGGTCAGGGAGGGTCCGGAGCCGACGAATTTGACGGTGATGGCCGGCGGGTCCGAGGTAGAAGACGAGCCCGGTGAGGTCGTTCGGGGGCTTCTGGAGGGGCGTGGCTCGGTGAGGTGGGTCGAGGACGGAGTGGCGGAGCTCCTGAGCTCAGCGGGAGGGCGAGGGGTGGCCGGTGGCTGCGACAATCGGCGTCGGCGGCGATGGTGGCGTGTCGGTGGTGCTGCGGGAGAGAGCAGAGAAGGGGGAGGAGTACAGAGGGAGTGAGAAGGGCCAGGGGCTGCGTGGCGTCGCGGACGGAGTCCAGGGCGACGAGGGGAAGGCGGCAAGCAGGAGGTGGCCGGGGCATCGCCAGCGCTCGCCACCGAGCTGCTTCGGTGCGAGGGGAGGAAGACGACAGGAAAAGGGTGGGCTGGGCCGCGCTGGAGGAGCTGGGCCAGGTAAGTGGGCTGAGGTGAGCGCCAGGTAGTCCTCTGCTCTTTCTATTTCTGTTTTTATTTATCTATTTTGTTCTGTGTTGTTTTAGTTTAGTAAAATACTAAACCATTTTATAAAATCCTGAAAATAGTTATGTGGCTAGAGCTAAAATATACCAAACCACATAAAAATGTTCCAGTATTATTGGACATATATTATTTATATATCAAATATATATCCAATGCAAATAGTTATTGAATTAATTCAAAGGCCCCAAAATAAATGTTTCAGTCACTCCAAAAATATTAGTTTGCATTTTATTCTTGCCAATATTTTTCAAAGCTGAAAAGGAACATTTCCTTGGAAGCATTTGAAGCAATTTTTAATGTTGATCATCATTTTTAGAAGGTTTCTGAGGCTTAGAAAATCCCTCAATTCAAATTTCATTTGAATTAAAACATGATGCTCACATGAGGTCTGGCCTAGTGCATAACAGGACCAGGGATGTGACAACTCACCCCCACTAACAAAAATCTCGTCCCGAGATTCAAGCGTAGGGTAAGGTGAAGGGGGAGCGCAAACTAGCACAATGTTCACGATCCAGGTTGCACTTCATAAGAACCTTGATTCGATCACCATCTTTGTCTCGAAGTCTTCCTCTGAGAACTCCAACTACCATGTCAGCGAGAGGAAAGGGAAGACCCTAAAAGAATCGTTCTTCTCGAAGGTCGAACAACTCAGGATTAACTCTCGAAATGAGATATAGCAACATCTCTCGGGCTGAGAGACGAAGCACACATCCATAGCAATGGAGTGAAGCGGATGACAAAGGTTCACTAGGTAGACAACAAATCCAGACTTAAGAATGTGGTGATCGGTTGTCAACGTAGCGAGGAGTTGAATTGCCATGATACCATAACGATGCACCTTAGGGAAGGTGACTCGTAGAAATATCCCCTTAAGTGGCAAAAAGAATTACCTTTGATTCAAAGATCATTGAAACTCTTTATACCAGCTTAAGGCAATTCTCGAGCGATCGTTTGGAGGGGGGTCGGTAGAATGGCATACTCGGACTTGGATGATGTGGATTACCTTGTTGAAGACAACGTAATGGATGAATTTGCTTACCACCGGAAATGGAAGAGACTCATGGTAGAATGGCACATTGGCGGTGCAAGCTGGGAACAAAACGCAAATGCTGGGAATGATTCTGGTAACTGGGGGAAGAACCCAACAATAGAGAGTGAATTCACTGTTTGAAAGGGTCATAGCATTGTCGAGGAAGCTGAGAGGAATCCGAGTTAGTGCCGATGACAACACGTAGCGCTTGTGCGTGCTCTCAAGAACTTGAGCATTTCCATATTCATCAGGGTTTTACCAATATCCGTGTCAAGGATCCTGGCAACACAACTTGCTACCACGATGAATGATGATGGATGATGCAGATGCAAAGGAAGATAACACTTTCTTAGATTTCACCCTTGGCGGGGCCAAGGAAATAAAATCTGGATGATCGACCGAGAGACATTTAGCACTCCGCTTCTAATGTTCTCCTTGATGTGCTAGTGTATCCCATTCATTGAAATGGTTTGGTATCTAGAACATCAAGTAAAAAGGTCGGACTTCGGGAGCACAAAAATCCCTAAGGAACAACTACTAGAATAAGTTCTACGAGATCCTTATGGGGAGGTGGCCAACTTCCTCAATCAAGATATTATAATAACAGGTCTTCCGGCTGGGTGTGTTGGCCACGACATCCACTTTACCGGTTTCCGAGGGACCGATATTATAGTTTTTGGGAAATGTTCCAAACCATCATATCTGCCTGAGATTCAGATCTGGTTGGTGTCAGGATATTCCAGACTCATCGAGTCTAGGAAGAAAAACGAAAGTTTGCAACACAAATCGACGAGATGACGTTGCGAGATTCTCGGGAATGAGCTACGATAGCAAGCTCCAAAACATGAGCTGGTTCTGCTACAAACATGTGAACACGCTGTCCCAGACAAACATGACCACGTGGTAGTCTTATAATAAAACACTACCGAGTTCAGGTGGGGAACCATCAACGAGGATATCAAAATCCTTGCATAAGGCATGCTCTTAAGAAGGAACTTCTTCTCCTTGAACAAATCAATCAGTGGCTTGGTGTGCTCGGAACACATATGGAATGAAGGTTGCAAGTCTCCAGACCACAGAATACTTCGCACGTATGCATGACTGACTTGGGATGATTCCAGAGGAAGCAAAACTAACTTTCTCAAATCCACGGCGGCAACTTTCACCAAATGCACGTGTATAAGAGGAAGTCACTCCTTTCATCAAACAAATACTTCATGAGCTAGCATGAAGATAATGCTTTCAAAAGTTTCCAACACTAACTTATTGTCCAACAAGATCTTGGAGAAGATAAAATGATGTTGATGGGCTCAACAACAAATCATCGAGATTTCCATGAAGATGGAATTCCACGACTTGGTGAACAAGGTGATAGCATTGGTCAGACCAAAGATGTAGTGGTGTATGCTCGAGGGATCAACCACGAGTAAGACAACATTACGAATATCGTTGGTTCGGATTTGATTTGAGAATAGCCCATACTCAAATCAAAGTTTTGGCAAGACAATAGCTCCAGCAACTGGTCTCAAGGATCAATTGATGAAGATACCATCTTTCTTCAACACACACTACACAAGAATATCCCTTTGGAACGAACTAAGTCAGACAAGCTTTTATCTTCCAACTCTCCAAGTTGTTGTCTAGCTTAACCAACTAGCTCAGGGATATCTAACACCGATTCTTGGAAAAAAAGTGGTTTATTGGAAAACCAACTTGATCACGAGCTCAACATAACAGTCAGGTGACAACCTGGTGATACTTTCGAGAAGATATTCGGAAAATCACGAACCACCGATATGTTACTAAGCTCGAGAACAATCTTGCTTTTCAGGGCAAGACGATATGATCAAATGAGCGAGGACTTGACAAAATCCTAACTCATCAATCGAAATGTGCACCAGGAAGATGGACAAGGTAGCACGATCAATCTTAGAATGATGATTCAAGAACCAACACGTTAAGAATGAGGTTATTGTCCATTTAACTACCAAGCAACAAGGTTGCTAGGAGTATTGATTTCACACATCACAATTCATTTGTCGGTATTCCGGTTGCATCAACACGAGGACCGAGGAATGACAATGATGGCAAGAAGTATCACTGTACCAAGAGTTCATAGGATGGTGTGCAATTCCTATAACAATCCCGATATAAAGATGGTAATACTCCAAGGTAGAACAGAGCAAAAGCTGGATTGGCATTTTGATCTGCGGAGCACAACTTCTTTGACCCAATCCTGGATATGGAAGAGGTACTGGAGTTTGTTTCTCCTGGTCATTCTACGATAGAATGGCTTGACGGACCACAAGAGTAATAGGCATCGATAAACGAACGCACGCATACTCTTGACTATCAATTGATAGACGAAGGTCAGTAGACAACTAAAGAGGGACAACTCAAAGGAACATATAACTTTTCGAGTTGTGGAGGCATGGATTAGCATGTCGAACGATTTCAACATAATTCTTCCGGATAACCCATGCAGAAAGGTTGAGCTGGCAGAGTCACAATATAGCATGGAGAACTCATCGAGAGCTCTCTTGTTGTCATCTTTTGGTTCAGAAGAACTCCTGCCAAGAATGGTTCATGGTAATTGGAAGAAGGATGTACCATGAACCTCGAGGACTATCGCAAAGGTTACTAATAACCTAAGGGAACTAGCAAACACTATCAACATGAAGTAAGTAGAGTGAATCTCGGGTTCAAGAACCCAGGAATAGAATACCTACTACTAAGTAGCATCACGGAATGCTTTCGAGAATAAAGGCCAGAAGCATCACACTGGGAACACAAAACGTTGCTAGATTACTAGGTGACTCCCTAAAACACCTAGGGTCATAATAATAGCTCCAACATATATGTCAAGGCAATAGAATACCTCAACTCAACAATTAGTGTGATTGAGCTGGCATAAAGGAACATCGAAACCAGAGGGAAAGGATTTTGCAAATGCATCAGACTATTTAGAAACCTGGGATGACTCGGACAGCATAACGGCTATAAATGCTCAAAAAGATTTGAGACATTCACAAAAATGGTGGCATAACCACTCAGAAGCACAATATCAAGGTTTCGAGATCGTCAGTAACATACAGAAGTAGTAGGAACTGAACAGAGGCTTAAGTCCAACAATTCTATAAGTCTACGGATTAGTAACACGTGATCCTGATAGAAAGAAGAGATAGCCTAGTTCTTAATCCCCGTAGGAAAGATAAGATGATGACTCAGATCAGAAGGGCATAAGGTATAAGGAGTAAAAGAGCCTTACGTTCCATCCCACAATCAATTCCCTTATATAACTAAAGAATTTCTAGACTCAACTTCGACCAGTTTGGCTTGGTAATCCTACAGGCAGTCAAGCTCTGATACCAACGCTGTCAGGACCCCGACTCAATGCCACATCGATCTAGCATGTAACACCTCATATCACTTTGCGGCCTCACGCACGGTATTCCCACGGGTGTCGCCTTACCTTTGCCCGGGACCGTTTGCGCCTTTTGGCACACGTATATGATAGTGTCGCTAGCATCCATATGATAAGGAGCCCGGGCTGACATGGCTAGTCGTAAACCCAAAGTGGCACAGACTTACAGGGACAGGCATCCATGACCCAGCATCGAACGTGTCGGTCATCAGCGAGTGAATCCAGGCTGTAGCACTGGGCTAGCAGGACTCCGGTGAACCGGGCTGTAGCGGGCTAACAGGACTCCGGTATTCATCGCGTGACATTTCCCCGAAGGGACAGACACAGGAACGAAGAAGGACACATGCCGGCCAGCCTAAGTGTTCCGGAGCAGTAGCAAGCTACCATGGCTCGGTGGAAACACTAGGAGACATTTCCCGGTAAGAGAGGCTACTAAAGATAAACAACTAGATGGTCAGAACCCACACATACCAAGCATTTCAATAACATACACACAATATGCTCGATATGTGCAAATACAACATGGCATCACAACATGACTCTACGACTCAAGTAATTTATTCAATAGGCTCCGAGGAGCGAGATATTACAAACATGGGTCTCATGACCCAACATTCAGAGCATACAAATCAAAGCACAAGCGGAAGCTATCATGTCTGAGTACAGACATCTATAAATGAAAAAGGCTGAGAAGCCTGACTATCTACCAAATCCTGCCGAGGGCACAAGATCGTAGCTGAGGTAACAAGCTAAACGTCGAAGTCCACGTGGAACTACTAGTGAGACTGAAGTCTCTCTGCAAAAACATAAAATAGGCAAACGTGAGTACAAATGTACCCAGCAAGACTTACATCAGAACTAACTACATATGCATCATTATCAACAAGGGGATGGTGGGGTTTAACTGCAGCAAGCCAGCTTTGACTCGGTGGCTATCCTAAACTACGACTGCAAGCAACTCTTTTGAGGTGGCGCACACGAGTCCACATATTCACCATATCAATACACCACTATGGATCCACTCCCGTCTCCCTACGAGAGCGCCATCCATAGCACTCACGCTTATCTTGCGTATTTTAGAGTATCCACTTTCACTTGTCTATGAACTGATATAAGCAACCCAGAAGTCCTTTACCGCGGACACGGCTATTCGAATAGATGATGTTAACCCTGCAGGGGTGTACTTCTTCATACATGTTTCCACCACTTAGCGTCTGCACACGACATGTGCTCGGCAGACTTCAAGCGAAAGCCGACGTGGGTGTAGACCACGACCTACCTAAACACTCAAGTCTCTAGTCCAGGTTTATCGCCTATTCGGGTTCCATCCATGAGGAGATCCGGCCGGAGTTTCGCTCACAGCCCCAAACGATGTGAACAGGGTTCCGTGACACCAAACGGGCGCCCGGTATACCCGGCCACGTGCCTACCGCATCACAGCCCACCCCTACGGTCAGCGCTGTCCACGGCCTCCAGCATACTACAAACACCAGAAACTACTTGCAACTCCTGGACAGAGGACAAGGGTGAATAAGAAGTCGAGCGGGGTCATATTTCAGGGCCCAATGTATGGTAGTAGCTGAATCATGGATCACAAACACAGAACTCAGTTCCTGAGGACGGCTTCAATGAGACAACCCACCATGTACTCCTACATGGCCTCTCACCGATACCTTTTACCAAATCGTGTTCACACACTTAGCTCACACATAGTAGGACATGTTCACACACCTCTGATTCATCCCCGATGAATCAGACCTGACTCAACTCTAAGCAGTAGCAGGCATGACAAACAAACATGAATGAGTAGGCACAACAGGGCTCAAACAACTCCTACTCATACTAGTGGGTTTCATCTATTTACTGTGGAATGACAGGTCATGCAAAGGATAAAGGGGTTCAGCTACCGCAGCAAGTAACAGATGAATCGTTGTTGTCCTAATGCAGTAAAAGAGAGCAGGAGCGAGAGAGTGGGATTGTATCGGAATGAACAAGGGGGTTTTGCTTGCCTGGCACTTTTGAAGATAACATTGAGTCTTCATCAGTGTCAACGATCACATCGTCGGTACAACGTCTACCGAGGGAGAACAACACCGGCAAACACAGAAGAAACACGATCAATGCAATGCACAATATGATGCATGCTTATGACATGGCAATATGAATGTGTTTTGAGCTAATGCAACTAGCAACAGATTAAATGGGGTTGGTTTGAATACAAGATTCAAATTCAAACTCCATATGTGATTATTCAAATGTCATTTAATTGATTTGTGCTATACAGCAGCTATAAGTTGTTCTAACATGCATGAAAATGGTACAGATGGATTCCTTGAATTTTTCTGATAATTTTTCATATATAAATTATTTAATTTGGGGTTACGGTTGAATTTCTATGATTTATTGAAGTTTAGGGCATTTTCTGAAATTTCCTGAAATAATAATAAATCCAGAAATGATTTATGGCGTCAGCACCACGTCACGGTGACGTCAGCAGAGTCAACTGGGCGCCCCAGGTCAAACCTGACCAGTGGGGTCCACTGGTCAGTGACTCAGGAACTAATCCCGGTCAAACCCAGTGCTGACTGGGGTTTGACCAGGGGTGGGGCCTACTGTCAGTGGCTGTAGGTGGTTTAGTTAGTTGGATTAGCTCCTAATGACGGAGCCACGTCAGCTCCCGCCGGAGTTTCGCCGGCGACGACCACGGAGCACGGCGGGGGCACGCCGGACTTGCGCTAGGGCATCGGATTCGCGCGCTGAGGGCACCGGGGCGTAGCCCGGGCTCTCCCGCATCTGATGGGGTAGGTGGGAGGCTGCGGGGACGCCGGGGCTCGTCGGAACGGAGCTCGCGGCGGCGCCGGAGTTCGGGTGGTAACGGGCGCGAGGCCCTGGTGGGGTTTTGGACAAGCTGAGCTGCGCATGGGCTTCCTGTGAGCCCCACGAGCTCAAAGCCGTGCTCGGACGCGACCGAAACAAGCCATGGCCGCGACGGCAACATGGCCGGCGGCAGCGAGCTCCGGTTGCGGTGAGACGGCGGGTGCAGCATAGGGGCGAGCGAATGGAGAGAGGGGAAACACGACGGGGCTCACCGCGATGACGACGGAACGCTCGGCGAGGTCGGGGAGGGTCCGGAGCCGACGAATTTGACGGTGATGGCCGGCGGGTCCGAGGTAGAAGACGAGCCCGGTGAGGTCGTTCGGGGGCTTCTGGAGGGGCGTGGCTCGGTGAGGTGGGTCGAGGACGGAGTGGCGGAGCTCCTGAGCTCAGCGGGAGGGCGAGGGGTGGCCGGTGGCTGCGGCAATCGGCGTCGGCGGCGATGGTGGCGTGTCGGTGGTGCTGCGGGAGAGAGCAGAGAAGGGGGGGGAGGAGTACAGAGGGAGTGAGAAGGGCCAGGGGCTGCGTGGCGTCGCGGACGGAGTCCAGGGCGACGAGGGGAAGGCGGCAAGCAGGAGGTGGCCGGGGCATCGCCAGCGCTCGCCACCGAGCTGCTTCGGTGCGAGGGGAGGAAGACGACAGGAAAAGGGTGGGCTGGGCCGCGCTGGAGGAGCTGGGCCAGGTAAGTGGGCTGAGGTGAGCGCCAGGTAGTCCTCTGCTCTTTCTATTTCTGTTTTTATTTATCTATTTTGTTCTGTGTTGTTTTAGTTTAGTAAAATACTAAACCATTTTATAAAATCCTGAAAATAGTTATGTGGCTAGAGCTAAAATATACCAAACCACATAAAAATGTTCCAGTATTATTGGACATATATTATTTATATATCAAATATATATCCAATGCAAATAGTTATTGAATTAATTCAAAGGCCCCAAAATAAATGTTTCAGTCACTCCAAAAATATTGGTTTGCATTTTATTCTTGCCAATATTTTTCAAAGCTGAAAAGGAACATTTCCTTGGAAGCATTTGAAGCAATTTTTAATGTTGATCATCATTTTTAGAAGGTTTCTGAGGCTTAGAAAATCCCTCAATTCAAATTTCATTTGAATTAAAACATGATGCTCACATGAGGTCTGGCCTAGTGCATAACAGGACCAGGGATGTGACATTAGATGACTGGAGGGATGTCTATCTGAGTGGGAGTTCATTGAATAATTTGATTAGATGAACTTAATTATCATGAACTTAGTCTAAAATCTTTACAATATGTCTTGTAGATCAAATGGCCAACTTTGTCCTCAACTTCAACGCGTTCCTAGAGAAAACCAAGCTGAAAGACGATGACAGCAACTATACGGACTGGGTCCGGAACTTGAGGATCATCCTCATAGCTGCCAAGAAAGATTATGTCCTAGAAGCACCGCTAGGTGACACACCCGTCCCACAGAACCAAGACATTATGAACGCTTGGCAGACACGTGCTGATGATTACTCCCTCGTAAAGTGTGACATGCTTTACAGCTTAGAACCGGGGCTCCAAAAGCGTTTTGAGCGACACGGAGCATATGGGATGTTCGAAGAGCTGAAAATGGTTTTCCAAGCTCATGCCCGGGTCGAGAGATATGAAGTCTTCGACAAGTTCTTCAGCTGTAAGATGGAGGAAAATAGTTCTGTTAGTGAGCACATACTCAGAATGTCTGGGTTGCATAACCGCTTGACTCAGCTGGGAGTTAATCTCCCGAATGACGCGGTCATTGACAGAATCCTTCAGTCGCTTCCACCGAGCTACAAGACCTTTGTGATGAACTTCAATATGCAGGGGATGGAGAAGACCATTCCTGAGGTATATTCAATGCTGAAATCAGCAGAGGTAGAAGTCAAAAAGGAACATCAAGTGTTGATGGTGAATAAAACCACTAAGTTCAAGAAAGGCAAGGGTAAGAAGAACTTCAAGAAGGACGGCAAGGGAGTTGCCGCGCTCGGTAAGCAAGCTGCCGGGAAGAAGCCAAAGAATGGACCCAAGCCCGATCCTGAGTGCTTTTATTGCAAGGGAAGTGGTCACTGGAAGCGGAACTGCCCCAAATACTTAGCGGACAAGAAGGCCGGCATCACGAAAGGTATATGTGATATACATGTAATTGATGTGTACCTTACCATTACTCGTAGTAGCTCCTGGGTATTTGATACCGGTGGGGTTGCTCACATTTGTAACTCAAAGCAGGAGCTGCTGAATAAGCGGAGACTGGCGAAGGACGAGGTGACGATGCGCGTCGGGAATGGTTCCTAGGTCGATGTGATCACCGTCAGCACGCTACCTCTACATTTACCTACAGGATTAGTTTTAAACCTTGATAATTGTTATTTAGTGCCAGCTTTGAGCATGAACATTGTATCAGGATTTCGTTTAATACGAGATGGCTACTCATTTAAATCCAAGAATAATGGTTGTTCTATTTATATGAGAGATATGTTTTATGGTCATGCTCCGATGGTGAATGGTTTATTCTTAGTGAATCTCGAGCGTAATGCTACACATATTCATAGTGTGAATACCAAAAGATGTAAGGTTGATAATGATAGTCCCACATGCTTGTGGCACTGCCGCCTTGGTCACATAGGTGTCAAACGCATGAAGAAGCTCCACGCAGATGGACTTTTAGAGTCTCTTGATTACGAATCATTTGACACGTGTGAACCATGCCTCATGGGTAAAATTACCAAGACTCCGTTCTCAGGAACAATGGAGCAAGCAACCAACTTACTGGAAATCATAATACTGATGTGTGCGTTCCAATGAGTGTTGAGGCTCGTGGTGGCTATCATTATGTTCTCACCCTCACTGATGACTTGAGTAGATATGGGTATGTCTACTTAATGAAACACAAGTCTGAGACCTTTGAAAAGTTCAAGGAATTTCAGAGTGAGGTTGAGAATCAACGTGACAGGAAAATCAAGTTCTTGCGATCAGATCGTGGGGGAGAATACTTGAGTCACGAATTTGGCACACACTTAAGAATATATGGAATAGTTTCACAACTAATGCCACCTGGAACACCTCAGCGTAATGGTGTGTCCGAACATCGTAATCGCACTCTATTAGATATGGTGCAATCTATGATGTCTCTTACCGATTTACCGCTATCATTTTGGGGCTATGCTTTAGAGACTGCCGCATTCACTTTAAATAGGGCTCCATCAAAATCCGTTGAGACGACACTGTATGAATTATGGTTTGGGAAGAAACCTAAGCTGACGTTTCTAAAAGTTTGGGGATGCGATGCTTATGTGAAGAAACTTCAACCTGAAAAGCTCGAACCCAAATCGGAAAAATGCGTCTTCATAGGATACCCTAAAGAAACTATTGGGTATACCTTCTACCTCAGATCCGAGGGCAAGATCTTTGTTGCCAAGAATGGGTCCTTTCTAGAGAAAGAGTTTCTCTCGAAAGAAATAAGTGGGAGGAAGGTAGAACTTGATGAAGTATTACCTCTTGAACCGGTAAGTGGCGCAGCTCAAGAAAATGTTCCTGAGGTGCCTGCACCGACTAGAGAGGAAGTTGATGATGATGATCATGAAACTTCAGATCAAGTTGCTACTGAACTTCGTAGGTCCACAAGGACACGTTCCGCACTAGAGTGGTACGGTAACCCTGTCTTGGAAATCATGTTGTTAGACAACGGTGAACCTTCGAACTATGAAGAAGCGATGGCGGGCCCGAATTCCGACAAATGGCTAGAAGCCATGAAATCCGAGATAGGATCCATGTATGAAAACGAAGTATGGACTTTGACTGACTTGCCCGATGATCGGCGAGCCATAGAAAATAAATGGATCTTTAAGAAGAAGACAGACGCGGATGGTAATGTGACCATCTATAAAGCTTGACTTGTCGCTAAGGGTTATCGACAAGTTCAAGGGGTTGACTACGATGAGACTTTCTCACCTGCAGCGAAGCTGAAGTCCGTCTGAATCATGTTAGAAATTGTCGCATTCTATGATTATGAGATATGGCAAATGGACGTCAAAACGGCATTCCTTAATGGTTTCCTTAAGGAAGAGTTGTATATGATGCAGCTGGAAGGTTTTGTCGATCCTAAGAATGCTGACAAGGTGTGCAAGCTCCAACGCTCAATCTATGGGCTGGTGCAAGCATCTTGGAGTTGGAACATTCGTTTTGATGAGATGATCAAAGCATTCGGGTTTATGCAGACTTATGGAGAAGCCTGCATTTACAAGAAAGTGAGTGGGAGCTCTGTAGCATTTCTCATATTGTTTGTGGATGACATACTGTTGATGGGAAATGATATAGAATTCTTGGAAAGCATAAAGGCCTACTTGAACAAGTGTTTTTCAATGAAGGACCTTCGAGAAGCTGCTTATATATTAGGCATCAAGATCTATAGAGATAGATCGAGACGCCTCATTGATCTTTCACAGAGTACGTACCTTGACAAGATATTAAAGAAATTCAAAATGGATCTGTCAAAGAAGGGGTTCTTGCCTGTATTGCAAGGTACGAGATTGAGCATGGCTCAATGCCCGACCACGACAGAAGATAGAGAAAAGATGAGTGTCGTCCCCTATGCCTCGGCCATAGGGTCTATCATGTATGCTATGCTGTGTACCAGACCTGATGTAAACCTTGTCGTAAGTTTGGTAGGAAGGTACCAAAGTAATCCCGGCATGGAACACCGGACAGCGGTCAAGAATATCCTAAAGTACCTGAAAAGGACCAAGGAAATGTTTCTCGTTTATGGAGGTGACGAAGAGCTCGTCGTAAAGGGTTACGTCGATGCTAGCTTCGACACAGATCTGGATGACTCTAAGTCACAAACCGGATACGTGTATATTTTGAATGGTGGGGCAGTAAGCTGGTGCAGTTGCAAGCAAAGCGTTGTGGCGGGATCTACATGTGAAGCGGAGTACATGGCAGCCTCGGAGGCAGCACACGAAGCAGTCTGGGTGAAGGAGTTCATTACCGACCTAGGAGTCATACCCAATGCGTTGGGCCCAATGACTCTTTTCTGTGACAACACTGGAGCTATTGCCCTTGCCAAGGAGCCCAGGTTTCACAGAAGACCAGGCATATCAAGCGTCGCTTCAACTCCATTCGTGAAAGTGTTCAAAATGGAGACATAGAGATTTGTAAAGTACATACGGACCTAAATGTAGCAGATCCGTTGACTAAACCTCTCCCTAGAGCAAAACATGATCAACACCAGAACTGCATGGGTGTTCGATTCATCACAATGTAACTAGAATATTGACTCTAGTGCAAGTGGGAGACTGTTAGAAATATGCCCTATAGGCAATAATAAAATAGTTATTATTATATTTCTTTGTTCATGATAATTGTCTATTGTTCATGCTATAATTGTGTTATCCGGAAATAGTAATACATGTGTGAACACATATACCACAACACGTCCCTAGTGAGCCTCTAGTTGACTAGCTCGTTGATCAAAAGATAGTCATGGTTTCTTGACTATGGACATTGGATGTCATTGATAACGGGATCACATCATTAGGAGAATGATGTGATGGACAAGACCCAATCCTAAGCTTAGCTCAAAGATCGTGTAGTTCGTTTGCTGTAGCTTTTCTGAATGTCAAGTATCATTTCCTTAGACCATGAGATTGTGCAACTCTCGGATACTTTAGGAGTGCTTTGAGTGTGCCAAACGTCACAACGTAATTGGGTGATTATAAGGTACATTACAGGTATCTCCGAAAGTGTCTGTTGGGTTGGCACGAATCGAGACTGGGATTTGTCACTCTGTATGACGAAGAGGTATCTCTGGGCCCACTCAGTAATGCATCATCATAATGAGCTCAATGTGATCAAGTGGTTGATCACGGGATCATGCATTACGGTATGAGTAAAGTGACTTGCCGGTAACGAGACTGAACAAGGTATTGGGATACCGACGATCGAGTCTCGGGCAAGTAACGTACCGATTGACAAAGGGAATTGTATACGGATTGATTGAATCCTCGACATTGTGGTTCATCCGATGAGATCATCGTGGAGCATGTGGGAGCCAACATGCGTATCCAGATCCCGCTGTTGGTTATTGACCGGAGAGTCGTCTCGGTCATGTCTGCATGTCTCCCGAACCCGTAGGTTCTACACACTTAAGGTTCGGTGATGCTAGGGTTGTTAGGAAGACTTGTATGTGATTACCGAATGTTGTTCGGAGTCCCGGATGAGATCCCGGACGTCACGAGGAGTTCCGGAATGGTCCGGAGGTAAAGATTTATATATGGGAAGTTGTCATATGGTCGCAGGAAAGTTTCGGGGGCATATTGGTATTGTACCGGGGCCACCGGAGGGGTTCCGGGGGTCCACCGGGAGGGTCCACCTCTTTCGGAGGGCCTTATGGGCTGTATGGAGAAGGGAACCAGCCCAAGTGGGCTGGGGCGCCACACCCCCCTAGGGCCCATGCGCCTAGGGTTGGGGGAAACCCTAAGGGGGGGCGCCCCCTTGGTTGGGGGGCAAGCCCCCCTCCCCTTGGCTGCTGCCCCCCCTCTAGATCTCATCTAGAGGGGGCCGCCCCCCTTCCCCTTTCCCCTATAAATAGAGGGGTGAGGGGAGGGCTGCACACGACATCGAAGGCGCAGCCCCTCCCTTCCCCAACACCTCGCCTCCTCCATAAGAGCTTGGCGAAGCCCTGCCAGAGTATTGCAGCTTCATCACCACCACGCCGTCGTGCTGCTGTTGGAGCCCTCTTCCTCAACCTCTCCCTCCTCCTTGCTAGATCAAGGCGCGGGAGACGTCCTCGCTCCGTACGTGTGTTGAACGCGGAGGTGCCGTCCGTTCGGCACTAGGATCTTCGGTGATTTGCATCACGTCCAGTACGACTCCATCAACCCCATTCTCTTGAACGCTTCCGCTCGTGATCTACAAGGGTATGTAGATGCACTCCTCTCTCCCTCATTGCTAGATGACTCCATAGATTGATCTTGGTGATGCGTAGAAAATTTTAAAATTATGCTACGTTCCCCAACAGTAGTCATCATCGACGGTGGCGTCTGGCTCCTAGACTCCAACGTCTGGTCGCAGCAATCGGGTAGAAGGGAAAGGGGAAAAGAGGGAGAAAGCAACCGTGAGTACTCATCCAAAGTACTCGCAGCAAGGAACTACACTACATATGTATGCATTGGTATCAACTGGATTAAGGCTATCATATGTGGACTGAACTGCAAAATGCCGGAATAAGAGTGGGATAGCTAGTCCGTTCGAAGACTACGCTTCTGGTAACCTCCATCTTGCAGCAGGAGAAGAGAGTAGATGGTAAGTTCACCAAGTAACATCGCATAGCATAATCCTAACCGATGATCCTCCCCTCGTCGCCCTGTGAGAGAGCGATCACCGATTGTATCAGGCACTTGGGAGGGTGTGTTTTATTAAGTATCCGGTTCTAGTTGTCATAAGGTCAAGGTACAACTCCAAGTCGTACTGTTACCAAAGATCACGGCTATTCGAATAGATTAACTTCCCTGTAGGGGTGCACCACATAACCCAACACGCTCGATCCCATTTGGCCGGACACACTTTCCTGGGTCATGCCCGGCCTTGGAAGATCAACATGTCGCAGCCCTACCTAGGCACAACAGAGAGGTCAACAAGCTGGTCTAAATCCTATGGCGCAGGGGTCTGGGACCATCACCCATTGCACACCTGCACGTTGCGAGGGCGGCCGGAAGCAGACCTAGCCTAGCAGGCGTTCCAGTCCAATCCGGCGCGCGCCGCTCAGTCGCTGACATCACGAAGGCTTTGGCTGATACCACGACATCGAGTGCCCATAACTGTCCCCGCGTAGATGGTTAGTGCGTATAGGCCAGTGGCCAGACTCAGATCAAATACCAAGATCTCGTTAAATGTGTTATCTTGAAATAATCGCGAACGCCGACCAGGGCCAGGCCCACCTCTCTCCTAGGTGGTCTCAACCTGCCCTGTCGCTCCGCCACAAAGATCCACTCAGAGGGCCGTCGGGACAAACGTCCTTTTGGACCCAATCCGTGAATCACTCGCGGGTACTCCTATGAGCCGACCCGTCTTTAATCACCACAAGTATCATATATTATGTATAAGTATATACCTGTGACCACCTCCCAAGTGATCACGGCCCGATAGTATAGCATGGAGGACATGCAAGAATGTAGGGCCATTGATGGTAAACTAGCATCCTATACTAAGCATTAGGATTGCAGGTAAGGTATCAACAGTTGTAGCAACAATAACAGGCTATGCATCAGAATAGGATTAACGGAAAGTAGTAACAGGCTACACTACTCTAATGCAAGCAGTATAGAGGAGAGTAGGCGATATCTGGTGATCAAGGGGGGGGGGGGCTTGCCTGGTTGCTCTGGCAAAGAGGGGTTGTCAACACCGTAGTCAAATCTGGGGTACCGGCAGCGGTCTCGGGTTCTACCGGAAAGAAGTAACGGAGGGGGTACACAATAAATAACAGAGCAATCAAAGCATCACAAAGCATAACATGACAATACGTGATGCTAGGGGTGACCTAACGTGGTAGGAGGTGATACCGATGAAGGGGGGAAACAACTGGAAAATTATCCCCGGTGTTTCGCGTTTTCGGGCAGAGGAGCCGGAGGGGGAAAGTTGCGAGTTCGGTATGTTAGGGATGTGTGGCGGACGAACGGGCTGCGTATTCGGATTCGTCTCGTCGTTTTGAGCAACTTTCATATAGAAAACTTTTTCATCTGAGCTATGGTTTATTTTCTATAATTTTCTTGAAGTTTTAAATGATTTTCCTATTTATTTTTAATTTCAAAAATCAGTAGTTAAAAACTGGGTGCACCCGGTGCAGTGCACCAGGGGTGCACCAGTGAGGCTGTCCCGTGGGTCCAGTCAACTGCCTAGTCAGCAGTTGACTGGTCAGCATGATCAAACGGGCCCGCATGTCATTGACTAATATTTTTAACAATTTTATTTAATTTATTTTTATTTAGAAGTGGGGCCTGGTGTCATAGACTACTTTTAGGAGGGGGTTAGCAATTAGGGGATTAGTCCCTAATCCAACAGGGGCCAGCCCATCTGGCTGAGAGCCAACCGACCTGTGCGCCTGGGCTCGCACGAGCAGGGCCGCCGGTGGCATGAGGCAGAAGCCGACAGCGGCAGGCGCGACGAGCAGTGCCGGGTGCGGCCGGCGACGGGCGGTCTGCACACGTGGGTGTGGGATAGGGTGCAGCTAGGGCGGCGGCAGCAGTAGGAGAAGCGGGGAAGGGCGCCGGCGACTAGCTGCAGCAGCGGCGCCTTCGGCCATTCGACGGGGTCGACGTCGCAGCGCGCGGCAAGAAAATTAAGGGCGCGGGCGGCTTCGCCGCGAGGCCCTGAGCGCAACGCGGGGCTCGGTTGAGCTCGACGGCGTCACTAGCAACAACGAGGAGTTCCACGGAGGGGCCAAGCTTCGGCAGCAGCGGCGAGCGAGCTACAGGGGGGAGCGTCGCCGTAGAGGGAAGGGAAGGCGCGGGGCTCACCTAGCAGGCGCACGGAGGCCCGTTGACGGCTTAGAAGCTGCAGTACGGCAACGGACCGGGCGGAGCTCACGGCGGCCGATGGAGACGGAGACGAAGGGGACGTCGTGGTTGTAGCTCCCCGACCCCAATCCAGTGGCGAGGTAGAAGAAGGCATTGCTGGCAGAGCTCCTGGGCATTCTCCGATGGTGTCGGGAGGCCGGTGGCCGCGCCTACGGCGGTGGTATGGCGGCGGCAGCGCCAACGAGCTCGGTGTGTGGGAGAGGGGCGCAGAGAGGGGGATCTGGAGGGCAGCTAGGGTTCAACCAGGGCATGGGTGCCCTTGTAGGATGACAGGGGTGACGGGGACAGCCGCGAGATGGCCGACGCGTGGCCATCCGCGCCATGGACGCGGCTGCGGCGTCCACCGCGACGGTGAACAGTGGGAGGAAGGGGATGGTCCGGGGTTGGGCCAGTTGGGCCAGTTGGGCCGGTACTGTGCACTAGGCCTAGTGCACAATGTCCCCTTTTCCTTTTCTTAAACCTCTTCGTTTTCCTTTTGTTTGTTTTATTTCTTTTCTGTTTCTTTTAGCTGCTGTTTATTCTAGTGTTAACCATATACCAAAGTGGCACCTAAATTGATGTCACCAATTATGCCATTGCCACATTAATTTCGCTACCCAAAGTAAAATAGTTTTGTAATTAATTATTATTTAAAAGTATTTAAATAATAGTTTTTGCTACTGTTTTATTCATCTTAGAGTGTTTAAGCATTCTATAAAAGTGTGGTTTATCCACCATAATTACTTATGCAATATTTGGTTCACTCCGAACATTTTAGTTTTAAAATTTAAAAACTTTTGTTGTTTGATTGATTTTGAATTTTGAATTCGAACGGGATTTGAGTCGGAGTGAGTTTAGGAACAATAACAGTGGTGACGTGGCATCATTAGTACATGGTTACTGTAGCTTAATTATCCCGGCGTCACAATTCTCCTCCACTACAAGAAATCTCGTCCCGAGATTTAAGAGGTAGAGTAAGGGGGAAAGGTCTGGTTACGAAATTCTAATGGATCTTCTCAATCTTGGCTGCTCTTCTCGAAGAGATCGATCCATTACATTGATATATTCATTCCACTGCTTTAGGTCATCATTATGAAGTCGTCATGCTTTCTTCGGGGTTCCTCCGTACTTACGAATAGGTAACAGGGCAAATCAGCAATGGCAGAATGCTATAAGGATAATAATCTGGGATTAACCCATGAATGAGCATGAGTACCTCTTGAGTTGAACAATTAAAACACATCGAGAATAATGTTCGAAGGTACAATAAGAAGTTTCAATGGGTAGGCAACCGTTCGATGCCTGAAACAGGGCGTGAAAAGGGGTTCGGAGCAACGAGAATAAATATTTCGTCTGATACCAGAATAGGTCACTAGGAAGGTGGCTCATGAATTACCTACGAGGTCACGCGTGAGGAACAACCTTGGGAAACAGGGGGTGTGCAGGAGAGTCAGGTTTCAATCCTGTGGAACTATGGGTTATGGGCCCACCATGTTGGTTTAAAGTAGGAAGGCGATGACGTCTTACACGATCATGTAAGAAAGGCATGTCAGAGAATAGCCTATCAGTTATGTCGACAACAACATCGATACCAAGGGCGAGGGACGAAGAGAACCATTTTCCTGCTCGTTGAACGAGGCGGACCAATAGGCAAAGTTCTCGTCCATCGGTGGCTACCAGAATGTCATCAACAATAGTACAGGGTCTTGCTAACAGAATTGTACAACAAGGCATTTACATAAGCAGGAGAATATTACTGCTTAGATCATATAGATCACAAGAAAGGTTAAACCAAACAATGGAAAGGAAAATATGATTATCAGACTAAATAGAACAATGGAAAGGAAAATGTATTGAAACACATATTCCAGGGGTATATCCTTCCCAAGGACAATCAGAGCATGATATCCATGACAGGATATAACGTAGAAAACCCTTTTAGGTAAGTGGAGAGGAATTTCATGACATTACCCAAACAACGGTGTTTGGATAATCGAGCGAGAAACATTTAGCATTGGGCTTCAAATGTTCTTGTTGAAAATCGGGTTACCACAGACATGCTTCGAGATAGCATTGACATGGTTTTCAAGCAAAGGTTGGATTTTGGATACACAAGGATCCATCAGGAACAACTTATAGAATAAGTCTTACAATTTCCTCATGGAAGAATGGATAATCTTGCTAAAAGGAAGAACTATAACAATAGGCCCTCCAGCCAGGTGTGCTAGGCATGACATCACCTTACCGGGTCATAAAGGACCAGTGTTATAACTCTTGGAAAAATGTTCCAACCATCATATCTGACCGAGATTCAGATCTAATCGGTGTTAGGATACCTCGAACTCAGGATGCCTGAGAAGAAAAGGTGCAAAACAAATTGACGAGAAGACATTGTAAGATGCTCGGGAAATCTACTATGGAAGCGAGTTCCGTAATAAGAGATCATCATTAAACCAATGAAGGGATAAGGTGGTAGCTGATGAACTCAGCGACAATTCATCGAGATTTCCAAAAGATGGGTTTCCACAATTATGCGAACAAGGAGATAACATTAGTCAGATCAAATGATATAATGATGTATGCTCGAAGAAAACATACACAGTTTAAGTATTGGTTGAAAGGTGCACCCGAAATATGGGCTTAAGTAGCATGATCAATGTCGGAATGGTGGTCTAATAATCAATAGTATAAGAGTGAATGGCAGACCATTAACTTCAAAGCAATATGGTTGCTAGAAGGGCAGAATCCAAACAGCACCGATCGAATCAACACGAGGACCACGAAAGAATGGTGATGGTGAGAAGTATCACTATACCAAGAATTCTTAAGAGGTGGTGAAATTCTCACGACATTCTTGACATAAAAGATGGTAATACTCCAAGTAACGAAGAATAATTGCTGGATAACACGGGTCTCCAGGTATAACACAAAACACGAACAAGTTTGTGTTGGAGGGAAAGCAATAATGTTATCGGTGATATCACAAATCATCGAGGGTCAAGGATGGTTACTTGTCATCATCCATTTGGTTGATATTCTGGAAGGAATCAAAATGTTGTTTGACGACCATGACAAATTTTGTCAAGAGGCTCCACGAAGATGTAATCGATCGGCGATGACATCAAGTCAAAGGAATGATGAAGCGAAAGGTTATTGGAACCATGGGTATGACACAACTCGAAATGAAGCTTGTTGTTTAAGGAAGATCAACGTAAGCTTAGCTCATCGCCGAAAGTGGTGCTCCAGGAATAAGGATCATATAGCACAGTTAAAATCAGCATGATACTGATATAGCCAAATAGGCTAGGAATGACATGATCGGGTACAAACTCGTAAGTAAGGAAGATTACTTATAGTTGTTGAACTGTAATGCAGGCTCGGTTCAGTTATCGGTGTCCTTGAATGTTTAAAATCTCGGAGCCCGTGAAAATTGGGATCAATGAGGATGTAGTACTTGATGAAGAACTCATAAGAGGTTATGCAGTTCCGTGATAATCTCGAGATACCAGGGGGTAATACTCGACAACCGATCAAATAGAGGTTGGGCTGGGGTATTGCTCTGCAGAAGACAAGTGCTTAAACTTGTATAGGAAATGGTATTTATCAGAGAACATGGTCGGAACCATGATTGTAAAGGATCAATTCACTGATACCAAGGATATTATATCAAGGAAATAGTTATTATTACAAGAAGCTTCCATGATAGGATCTACATCGTGTCCATGGGCATGAACACAAAGGTTCAAGGTCGACTCCCACTTCCTCAATGCATAACCTTCCATTCACCTCCTCGTATTTCTAAAATGGCATTAGTTGTTGGAAGTTTTACCTGGTGCAATACCAGATAAGTATGACCCGTGAAATCTTCGGGTTCACATCGATTAGGGATGGCGTTGGTTCAACCCATCGGGGATCGTGGAAACATATACCACAAGCTTCAATATAAAATATCACCAGCTCGAAAGCAGAGCATGGTTGGCCAAATCAAGGAATATGATTTACCAAAGGCATTATTTATCAGGGAAAGAACTTCCAAAGTGATTGAATATGAAGGACGTTGTCGGATAAAATCCAACAAGGTTCTGATGGTCCATAAAAGATCTGATGTGAGTATCGGCTCACAACCAGAGGAAGAATCAATGCAAAGACATTGGATTATAGAAACAACTGGGTAACTTAGAGCTCAATTGCAAAGGAATTATGTTTTACAAAGCGAAGGATCGGAAGCAGACGCTCTGATCAAGGATGGATAAGTTCAATATACTTAGGGGCACAATCGACGAAAATTTGATTGGCGAGAACCAGCTCACGTTTGAAATGACGTATGAGCCGGAAGGATGAATTCTAGGATATGACTGAGGATTGAGAGCATTCACATCATATTGGATCAACAGACTTAAAATGATAATGACAAAGGATGCCAATAAGATTACCCGACTTATGGGATTTAATCATGCAAGCAACCAAGAATTTCAAGAGCAATAGATTGTTGAGGATCTTCGGAAGATCGAATGGTATTTCAAAAGCTTTTGTGAAATACCAGAATCAACTAGGGATGAGCGGATACTCGATGAGTGCGAGAAATTATCTGTAGGGGTATTCAGGTGGCAAAGAACTGCAAGGCAGTATCCACAAAGTATTCTCGGAACAATAGATAGAATTTTCGGTGTATCTTGTAATAACAATAGCAGCCAGGAATAAAGGTAAGAACGACAAGTGTATGAATTTATCCATAGGGATATATCGATGATAGGGAATTGCAAAAGCGACGGGCACAAGGTCTCGAGAGAACATCAGTGAGTAACTTCGAAATCTTCTGGTGCAGCAGGCGATCATCTGTAATAAGTGGCTCTCCAGGAGAAAGTATTATTGAGAACCTAGAGTCAGAGTTAGTAAAATCGTTTAACCCGAATAGAAGAGATGTCAGAGTCCCAGAGTAAGGATCCAGGAGTAAAAGATCCTAATACCACCCAGATGGCGACGTGGGCTCGTAAGGCACACAGCCATGTTAGTAAAAGTTTTTTGTAATGTCTAGACACAACTTCGGCCAAGGAGTGTGGAAAGGGGATTTCTACAGGCAGTCGGCTCTGATACCAACTTGTGACGCCCCTGATTCAACCGTACACTAATCATACACGCAAACGTGTACGATCAAGATCAGGGACTCACAGGAAGATATCACAACAAAACTCTACAAATAAAATAAGTCATACAAGCATCATATTACAAGCCAGGGGCCTCAAGGGCTCGAATACAAGAGATCAATCATAGACGAGTCAGCGGAAGCAACAATATCTGAGTACAGACATAAGTTAAACAAGTTTGCCTTAAGAAGGCTAGCACAAACTGGGATACAGATCGAAAGAGGCGCATGCCTCCTGCCTGGGATCCTCCTAAACTACTCCTGGTCGTCGTCAGCGGGCTGCACGTAGTAGTAGGCACCTCCCGAGTAGTAGTAGTCGTCGTCGACGGTGGCGTCTGGCTCCTGGACTCCAACGTCGGGTCGCAGCAATCGGGTAGAAGGGAAAGGGGAAAAGAGGGAGAAAGGAACCGTGAGTACTCATCAAAAGTACTCGCAAGCAAGGAACTACACTACATATGTATGCATTGGTATCAACTGGAATAAGGCTATCATATGTGGACTGAACTGCAGAATGCCTGAATAAGAGGGGGATAGCTAGTCCTTTCGAAGACTACGCTTCTGGTAACCTCCATCTTGCAGCAGGAGAAGACAGTAGATGGTAAGTTCACCAAGTAACATCGCATAGCATAATCCTAACCGATGATCCTCCCCGCGTCGCCCTGTGAGAGAGCGATCACCGGTTGTATCTGGCACTTGGAAGGGTGTGTTTTATAAAGTATCCAGTTCTAGTTGTCATAAGGTCAAGGTACAACTCCAAGTCGTCCTGTTACCGAAGATCACGGCTATTCGAATAGATTAACTTCCCTGTAGGGGTGCACCACATAACCCAACACGCTCGATCCCATTTGGCCGGACACACTTTCCTGGGTCATGCCCGGCCTTGGAAGATCAACATGTCGCAGCCCTACCTAGGCACAACAGAGAGGTCAACAAGCTGGTCTAAATCCTATGGCGCAGGGGTCTGGGACCATCACCCATTGCACACCTGCACGTTGCGAGGGCGGCCGGAAGCAGACCTAGCCTAGCAGGCGTTCCAGTCCAATCCGGCGCGCGCCGCTCAGTCGCTGACATCACGAAGGCTTTGGCTGATACCACGACATCGAGTGCCCATAACTGTCCCTGCGTAGATGGTTAGTGCGTATAGGCCAGTGGCCAGACTCAGATCAAATACCAAGATCTCGTTAAATGTGTTATCTTGAATAATCGCGAACGCCGACCAGGGCCAGGCCCACCTCTCTCCTAGGTGGTCTCAACCTGCCCTGTCGCTCCGCCACAAAGATCCACTCAGAGGGCCGTCGGGACAAACGTCCTTTTGGACCCAATCCGTGAATCACTCGCGGGTACTCCTATGAGCCGACCCGTCTTTAATCACCACAAGTATCATATATTATGTATAAGTATATACCTGTGACCACCTCCCAAGTGATCACGGCCCGATAGTATAGCATGGAGGACATGCAAGAATGTAGGGCCATTGATGGTAAACTAGCATCCTATACTAAGCATTAGGATTGCAGGTAAGGTATCAACAGTTGTAGCAACAATAACAGGCTATGCATCAGAATAGGATTAACGGAAAGTAGTAACAGGCTACACTACTCTAATGCAAGCAGTATAGAGGAGAGTAGGCGATATCTGGTGATCAAGGGGGGGGGGGGCTTGCCTGGTTGCTCTGGCAAAGAGGGGTTGTCAACACCGTAGTCGAATCTGGGGTACCGGCAGTGGTCTCGGGGTCTACCAGAAAGAAGTAATGGAGGGGGAACATAATAAATAACAGAGCAATCAAAGCACCACAAAGCATAACATGGCAATACGTGATGCTAGGGGTGACCTAACACGGTAGGAGGTGATACCGACGAAGGGGGGAAACAACCGGAAAAGTATCCCCGGTGTTTCGCGTTTTCGGGCAGAGAGCCGGAGGGGGAAAGTTGCGAGTTTGGTATGTTAGGGATGTGTGGCGGACGAACGGGCTGCATATCCGGATTCGTCTTGTCGTTCTGAGCAACTTTCATATAGAAAACTTTTTCATCTGAGCTACGGTTTATTTTCTATAATTTTCTTAAAGTTTTAAATGATTTTCCTATTTATTTTTAATTTCAAAAATCAGTAGTTAAAAACTGGGTGCACCCGGTGCAGTGCACCAGGGGTGCACCAGTGAGGCTGTCCCGTGGGTCTAGTCAACTGCCTAGTCAGCAGTTGACTGGTCAGCGTTGACTGGTCAGCATGATCAAACGGGCCCGCATGTCATTGACTAATATTTTTAACACTTTTATTTAATTTATTTTTATTTAGAAGTGGGGCCTGGTGTCATAGACTACTTTTAGGAGGGGGTTAGCAATTAGGGGATTAGTCCCTAATCCAACAGGGGCCGGCCCATCTGGCTGAGAGCCAACCGGCCTCTGCGCCTGGGCTCACAGGAGCAGGGGCGCCGGCGG
Organism: Triticum aestivum; assembly: GCF_018294505.1. Classification (NCBI taxonomy): domain Eukaryota; kingdom Viridiplantae; phylum Streptophyta; class Magnoliopsida; order Poales; family Poaceae; genus Triticum; species Triticum aestivum. The sequence goes on from NC_057803.1 coordinate 232,598,985, forward strand.
CATGAGGCAGAAGCTGACAGCGGCAGGCGCGACGAGCAGCGCCGGGTGCGGCCGGTGACGGGCGGTCTGGGCACGTGGGTGTGGGATAGGGCGCAGCTAGGGCGGCGACAACAGCAGGAGAAGCGGGGAAGGGCGCCGGCGACTAGCTGCAGCAGCGGCGCCTTTGGCCATTCGACGGGGTCAACGTCGCAGCGCGCAGCAAGAAAATTAAGGGCGCGGGCGTCTTCACCGCGAGGCCCTGAGCTCAACGCGGGGCTCAGTTGAGCTCGACGGCATCACTAGCGATGATGAGGAGTTCCGCGGCGGGGCCAAGCTTCGGCAGCAGCGGCAAGCGAGCTACGGGGGGAGGGGGGAGCGTCGCCATAGAGGGAAGGGAAGGCGCAGGGCTCACCTAGCAGGCGCACGGAGGCCCGCTGACGGCTTAGAAGCTGCAGTACGACGACGGACCGGGTGGAGCTCACGGCGACCGACGGAGACGGAGACGAAGGGGACGTCATGGTTGTAGCTCCCCGACCCCAATCCAGTGGCGAGGTAGAAGAAGGCGTTGCTGGCAGAGCTCCTGGGCATTCTCCGATGGTGTCGGGAGGCCGGTGGCCGCGCCTACGGCGGTGGTATGGCGGCGGCAGCGCCGACGAGCTTGGCGTGTGGGAGAGGGGCGCAGAGAGGGGGATCTGGAGGGCAGCTAGGGTTCAACCAGGGCATGGGTGCCCTTGTAGGACGACAGGGGCGACGGGGACAGCCGCGAGATGGCCGACGCGTGGCCATCCGCGCCATGGACGCGGCTGCGGCGTCCACCGCGACGGTGAACAGTGCGAGGAAGGGGATGGTCCGGGGTTGGGCCAGCTGGGCCAGTTGGGCCGGTACTGTGCACTAGGCCTAGTGCACAATGTCCCCTTTTCCTTTTCTTAAACCTCTTCGTTTTCCTTTTGTTTGTTTTATTTCTTTTCTGTTTCTTTTAGTTGCTGTTTATTCTAGTGTTAACCATATACCAAAGTGGCACCTAAATTGATGTCACCAATTATGCCACTGCCACATTAATTTCGCTACCCAAAGTAAAATAGTTTTGTAATTAATTATTATTTAAAAGTATTTAAATAATAGTTTTTGCTACTGTTTTATTCATCTTAGAGTGTTTAAGCATTCTATAAAAGTGTGGTTTATCCACCATAATTACTTATGCAATATTTGGTTCACTCCAAACATTTTAGTTTTAAAATTTAAAAACTTTTGTTGTTTGATTTATTTTGAATTTTGAATTCGAACGAGATTTGAGTCGGAGTGAGTTTAGGAACAATAACAGTGGTGACGTGGCATCATTAGTACATGGTTACTGTAGCTTAATTATCCCGGCGTCACGGTAGTTAGATCTGATGTAAGTTTTGCTGGGTACATTTGTACTCACGTTTGTTTAATTTATATTTTTGCAGAGAGACTTCAGTCTCGCTAGTAGTTCCGTGTGGACTTCGACGTTTAGCTTGATACCTCAGCTATGATCTTGTGCCCTTGGCTGGTAGATAGTCAGGCTTCTCGACCTTCTTCATTTGTAGATGTCTGTACTCAGACATGTTAAGCTTCCCCATGTGCTTTGACTTGTATGCTCTGAATGTTGGGTCATGAGACCACATTTGTAATATCTCGCTCCTCGGAGCCTAATGAATAAATACTTGAGTCATAGAGTTATGTTGTGATGCCATGTTGTATTTACACATATCGAGCATATTGTGTGTATGATTGGAATGCTTGGGATGTGTGGGATCTGACAACCTAGTTGTTTATCCTTGGTAGCCTCTCTTATGGGGAAATGTAGTCTTGTGCTTCCGTGAGCCATGGTAGTCTGCTACAGCCCGGTTTACCGGAGTCCTGCTAGCCCAGTACTACTGCTCCGGAACACTTAGACTGGCCGGCATGTGATTCACTTTGTTCCCGTGTCTGTCCCTTCGGGGAAAAGTCATGCGGTGACTTTCGGAGTCCTGCTAGCCTACTACTGCCCGGGTTCTCGGAGTCCTGTTAGCCCAGTTGCTACAGCCCGAATTCAAATGTTGATGACCGACATGTTCGATGTTTTTTCATGTATGCCTGTCCGCGTAAGATAGTGCCACTTTGGGTTCACGACTAGTCATGTCGGCCCGGGTTCTCTGCCATATGGATGCTAGAGACACTATCATATACGTGAGCCAAAAGGAGCAAACGGTCCCGGGCCAGGTAAGGTGGCACCCGTGGGAATACCGTGCATGAGGCCGCAAAGTGATATGAAGTGTTACATGCTAGATCAGTGTGACTTAGGATTGGGGTCCTGACATTCACACTTTATTCATGGTGCTTTCCGTAAAATGCTTGCCAAGTATGATGTCAACCATAGAATTGCTTCACCTTATCATCCTCAGTCTAGTGGTCAAGTTGAACTTAGCAATAGAGAAATAAAATTAATTTTGCGAAAGACTATCAATAGGTCCCGAAAGAATTGGTCTAAGAAATTAGATGATGCACTTTGGGCTTATAGAACAACATATAAAAATCATATGGGTATGTCTCCTTATAAAATGGTATATGGAAAAGCTTGTCATTTGCCTCTTGAGTTAGAACATAAAGCATATTTGGCAATCAAAGAACTCAACTATGATTTCGAACTTGTCAGTGAAAAGAGGTTATTTGATATTAGGTCATTAGATGAATGGAGAACCCAAGCTTATGAAAATGCCAAGTTATTTAAGGAAAAAGTTAAAAGATAGCATGATAAAAGAATCCAAAAGGATGAGTTTAAAGTTGGAGAATATGTTCTTTTGTACAACTCTCATTTTAGATTCTTTGCAGGAAAACTCCTCTCCAAATGGGAAGGACCCAATGTTATCGAGGAGGTTTATCGGTCTAGAGCTATCAAAATAAATAATGCTGAAGGTACTAACCTGAAGGTTGTTAATGAGCAACGAATAAAACATTATATCTTAGGTACACCCATTAATGTTGAAAGTAATATTATCCAAACTTTGACACCGGAAGAACACATAAAAGAATCCTTCCAGAACCCTCCACAATCATGAAAATAAGGAGGTACGTGATAGAGTAAGTAAACGTACTCCAAAAAATCCACAAAAATATTTTTTGTCAGTTTTGGAATATAACAAAAATTAGGAAAATAAGAAACAACCAGGAAGCGTACCCTAGTGGGCACAAGACAACAGGGCACGCCTGGCGCGCCCAGGTGGGTTGTGCCCACCTCGGGTACCTTCCGAACTTTGTTTTTCTATAGTTTTCTTGTCCCCCAAGATAAAAAAAATCTATATATACCCCCCGAACTTAATGATCACTGTATCACGGAGAAATCTTTTGTTTTCTTCTCTTGTTGTTTTCCTAATAGATCTGACAATATGTCATCCCAAGACTCTGAGGGTGAGAGCTATGTTGCTGATTTTGTCGCAAACCCCAAGTCCTATGGGGATGTGAAGCATCATGGCTGGACCTCGGAGGAAGAGGAATACTATTATCCTAGAGATAAGGAGGAGACGGGCTCAGATGAGGACGAAACCCCGTTGCCTCAACCTGAGGACATGCATGTGGAATTCAAGAAGTCAAGCCTCCCCAACAAAGCAAAGAGGCCTAAGATTCAGTTTATACCCTTCCGCCTTTTGAAGGAAAATAAGCAAGATTTATGCAAAAAGGTACTGGAGCTTGAGTAGGAGATCGGTGAACTAAAAGAGGAAAGTTCCATCCTCAAGCGTAAGATGGGGAAGAAGGATACGATCTCTACCTCACCGCCACCTTCTTCTTCATCACCAAAAGAAAATTGAGTATCGGGTATGGGCACTCCCCTTGGCTTCGACCAAGCTTGTGGGAGGTACCCCTGTATCGTATCATCCCCAGTATCTTTTGCCTTTACTTATTTTAGTTCAATCCATAGTTATCTTTTGCTTTAGACGAATAAAAGTTTAGTTTGATCCTTTCTTTTCGAGAGTTTTCTTAGTGATCTATCCCTATAATCGTGTGTGAGATACATAATAAAGCTTAGTTTGAGTTTTTGCTTTCTTTACTTTCTTGTAGTAATAAAAAGAAAGGAAATAAATAAAAGGAAATGAAATAAATCGAGAAGATCATATGCTAATCTTGTGGTAGATGATGACACCACATAAGGAAAAGTATAAGTAGAAAATTTTATTAGAGATCGACAAACATAGCATTAGTCAATGATGCAACTCATGAAAGAATTAATACGGGAAGAGAAGATTCACATATAAATACACTATCCTGGAAATCTTTTGTCATTGTCAGCTCCCATAAAAATATTATATGCCAGAATTGTTGACGTTGGACAAGGAAGACAACTTAATGATTTATGTTTGTTCAGATTCACATACAAGTCATATTGTCATGGATCCTTTAAATTGTGGTGCTTGCCCCCTATCTTTGCAAGCCAAAATTCCGCACTAAGTAGAGAGACTACTTGTGCATCCAAAAACCCTTAAACCCAAATCTTATTTTCAAGTGTCCACCACACCTACCTAAGGATTGAGTTGTATCCTTCAAGTAATTTATCATTGGTGCAATAAGGAAATAAAAATTGCTTCTAAAAGTGTGAGATCATTTAGTGTAAGAGAAAATTGAGCGTTGTACGAACTTGTGATGGTGAAGAATAAAAGCGACAGACTGCACAATAAAGGTTGCCATCACAAGGGGCAATACAATGTGACGTTCTTTTGCACTAAGGGGTTGAGCATACAAACAAAGAAGCACATGGCAACGTCTTCTTCCCTCTATGAAGGGCCTATCTTTTACTTTTATGTATTTACTGTTATGCAAAGAGTCACAGTTTTCTCTCTATTGCTTCCTATTTTTCTCCTCTAGCAAGCATCATGTGGTGAGAAAAGATCTAGGCACATATGTCCAGTTGAATATGGGTAGCATAAGTTATTATTGTTGACATCACCCTTGAGGTGAATACGTTGGGAGGCAAAACTATAAGCCCCTATCTTTCTATGTGTCCGGTTGAAACGTTTTGCTCATGTGTATGCGGTGAGTGTTAGCAATCATAGAAGTCTAAATGATGGTTGAGTATGTGGACTTGCCTAAAGGCTGTGATACGCGACCCTTCCTGAAAAGATGATGAATTGTACTTGCAAAGTTGACTAAGAACATAGTTTGTTTGTCTCTAATAGAGTTTATGCTTCATACTTTGATAGTGCGATGAATTGTCACTTATTCATGAGAAGTTTATGATAAAAGACCTATGATAAAAGTTTTATGTTAAAGTTTGTTGCTGTTTTAATAATTCACATGATGCTTCTATGTCCATATTTTGTTTTTGTCGACACCTCTCTCTCTAAGCATGTGGACATGCTTTTCGATTTCGGTTTTCGCTTGAGGACAAGCGAGGTCTAAGCTAGGGGGAGTTGATACGTCCATTTTGCATCAAGTTTTCCTACTGTAATTTATGATGTTTTTATGCATAATAATGCCTTTTGGAGTAATTATAATCCTTTTCTCTCATAATTTGCAAGGTACACACAGAGGGAGAATTTCGACAGCTGGAAATCTGGACCCGGAAAAGCTACGCCAGGCTACCTATTCTACACAACTCCAAACAAATTGAAACTTTATGGAGAATTTTTATGGAATATATGAAGAATATTGGAGCAAATAAGAACCAGAGGGGGCCCACCAGGTGGGCACAACCCACCTGGGCGCGCCAGGGAGCCCAGGCGCGCCCTGGTGGGTTGTGCTCACCCAGTCCCACCTCCGGCGCCCATCTTCTGGTATATAAGTCATTTTGACCTAGAAAAAAAAATAAGGAGATGACTTTTGGGATGGAGCGCCGCCGTCTCGAGGCGGAACTTGGGCAGGAGCACTTTTGCCCTCCGGTGGAGCGATTCCGCCAGGGGAACTTCCCTCCCGGAGGGGGAAATCATTGTCATCATCATCACCAAAAACTCTCGCATCTTGGGGAGGGAAATCTCCATCAACATATTCAACAACACCATCTCATCTCAAACCCTAGTTCATCCATTGTGTTCAATCTTGTTACCAGAATTATAGATTGGTGCTTGTGGGTGACTAGTAGTGTTCATTACATCTTGTAGTTGATTACTATATGGTTTATTTGGTGGAAGATTATATGTTCAGATCCATTATGCTATTTAATACGCCTATGATCTTGAGCATGTTTATCACTTGTGAGTAGTTACTTTTGTTCTTGAGGTCACAAGAGAAATCATGTTGTAAGTAATCATGTGAACTTTATATGTCTTTGATATTTTGATAGTATGTATGTTGTGATTCCCTTAGTGGTGGAATGCGAATGTCGACTACATGACACTTCCCATATTTGGGCCTAAGGGAATGCATTGTGGAATAGTTATTAGATGATGGGTTGCGAGAGTGATAGAAGCTTAAACCCTAGTTTATGCGCTATTCCGTCAGGGACCGATTGGATCCAAAAGTTTAATGTTATGGTTAGGATATGTCATTAATATTTTTCTCGTAGTTGCGAATGCTTGCGAGGTCATTATTCATAAGTAGGAGTTTTGTTCAAGTAAAAACAACACCTAAGCACTGGTCCACCCACATATCAAATTATCAAAGTAGCGAACAAGAATCGAATCAACATGATGAAAGTGACTAGATGAAATTCCCGTGTACCATCAAGAACGCTTTGCTTACTATAAGAGACCGTTTTGGCCCATCCTTTGCCTCAAAAGGATTGATCTACCTTGCTGCACTTTTGCTACTACTATCATTACTTGTTCGTTACAAAATATCTTGCTATCAAACTACTCTGTTACTTACAATTTCAACACTTGGAGACATTACCTTGCTGAAAACCACTTGTCATTTCCTTCTGCTCCTCGTTGGGTTCGACACTCTTACTTTTTGAAAAGAGCTACAATTGAAAAGAGCTACAATTGATCCCCTATACTTGTTGGTCATCACATACAAATACATACAACCAAGTGAATAGATAGAATACGAGATCCAGGCAACACTTGCCCCGGAGTAGCATAAATATCATACAAGCATCCATACATATAGAAGAGTCCGACTATGGACTAGATAAAAAGAAAACACCACCCTGCTACTATCCCCGGATACTCCGACTAGGTCCTCTACCGATCATATGGATAAGTAACATAGAAACGACCACGGTCTTTGTCAAACTCCCACTGGAGCTCAGTGGCATCTCCTGTATCAGACTCGATGGTACCTACAACTGTGTTTGTAGTAATCTGTCAGCCATGAGGACTCAGCAATCCTATTACCCACGGTGTCAAGACTATCAAAGCTTAAATAGGTATGGCATGGTTAAGTGGTGAAGTTGAAGCAAGCACTAAGCATTTGTATGGTGGCTAACTTACGAAAACAAGAACAAGGCGAGAAGCTACGCAAACGTTCGCAATGTAGTGATGATCAAGAAGTGATCCCGAACTACTTACATTCAAACATAACCCCACCGTGTTTTCTTCCCAAACTTCGTCGGAAAGAGATCGCCATGATTACGCACGCGGTCGGTGTGTTTTAGTGATATTATCTTCAAGTTCACTACAACCGGTTATTAAAAACTCCCATCTGCCACATAACCACGGGCATGTCTCTCGAAAGTTTAAACCCTGCAGGGGTGTACCAGCTTAGCCCATGACAAGCTCACGATCCACGGAGAGAATCCTCCATCGCGGGACACCCCGAGTATTCTCGGAATCCTGGTGCACAAGCTCTTCGAAGAAAGGAAAACTATCCTAATGAGATCTCCTGGTGAGTTAGATCCGTGTCCAGAGCCGCGCGCTCTCTATTTACAGACTCATCCGTCTATGCTAAGTGGACGATAGCCGAATACCTCAAGTTGCCCCAAGGTGGCACCACCGACTGCTAGATGTGGAGCACTGGCCAGAGGTTGTTAATTAAGAGTCCTCAGGTTAATTACTCCCTATGCAAATTTTAGTTGTTTTTAGGAAAATGGTAAAACCAAAGTTGGATCTCCTCGGGAAAACTTTACTTTAGGCGAAGAGACAAGGGGGGCCATAAACCCCGACCCTGTTAGGAATGCACAATTCAAGGAACATAACACCGGTATGACGGAAACTTGGGCGATAAGAGTGGAACAAAACACTGAGCAAAAGGCCAAGCCTTCCACCCTTTACCAAGAATATAGATGCATTAATTAAATAAGAGATATTGTGATATCCCAACATATCCATGTCCCAACATGGAATAACCTGCACTGCACCTGCAACTAGCAACGCTATAAGAGGGGCTGAGAAAAAGCGGTAACATAGCCAAACAATGGTTTGTCAGGAACGTGGGTTAGAGGCTTGACATGGCAATTTGGGAGGCTATATAAACAAGTAGTAGGTAGCGCGACATAGCGATAGAACAAACAACTAGCAAGCAAAGATAGAAGTGATATCGGGGGTAATGATCATCTTGCCTGAAATGTCCTTAGTGGGAACGAAAGCTTGCTCCTAGTGAACGTACTCGACAAGGTCCTCGTTCATAAACTCGTCTCCTGGCTCTACACAAACTTCGGAACAATAATCAATCATGGTACAATGCGCAAGCAACACGATGCAAGACATGCCATGGGATGCAAGATATGATGTGTAATGCATATGGGTGCTCCGAAAAGGGAAACGATGAACATGTCACTATCTTGGTAATCCAAGCATGCCACTGGATATATTGAAAGATTTCGGTTGAAATCGACATAAAGAACACGAGGAACGGATGCACACAACTAAAACGGTGAGCAAAACAAGATGCAATGCAATCTGTTGAAAACAGCAACATGACACCTTGGATGCAAAGTTTAAATATGCTACAACACTTCAACATAAAAACAAATGGCATGGCAGTGAAGTACATGTCAAGCACTACAAAACATGATTACTGAGCTACTGCTAAAACTCACTAGAACATGTTTAAAATTGCATGGCAAAATGCAAATGATAACAGTTTTACAGACTGGAGGATCCACTGAACATGGCAAAAACATATTCAGATAGTAATGTTTAGGACGCGTAAACTATATCTACAGGAACATATTATAGCAAACAAGAGCATGGCATGTCAGTACTAAATGCACTTGACAATGCAAACATGGCAAGTGATCTGAACTCTTTACAAACTTAGCAAAATATACATGGCATGCTAAAACACATTCATCTAGGCATGTTTTCAAGCTTGTGGCACTCATCATAGTGCACTTCATGGCATGGAATAAAATCAAGCATGAAGTAGACATGAAAATGAAGCTATACATGTGCAAAACTACCACATAGCATGCTTGAATTTAATCACACAAAAATGACAAAACAACAATATAATGTAAAATGGCATGTGTACAAACTTCCTCAAATGATGAAATGGATGCCACCTATGGATTGGTGGGATTTTTCTAGCCCAAAAGCATATTAATATGCATATGATACTATAGAAATATGCTCACAAAATGCCATAAGTAAAACACTGCCTAAAAGGGAAATTGATAGAAGTGGAAATGTTCCAGAATTGGAATGTCCAGATCCGGACATGGCCCGAAATGGAAAACGGGGGCTTTCCAGAAATGGAAATTCGCTGGATTAAATAAAAGGAAAAAGAAAAGAGGGGATATTGGGGGATGACAGGGTGGGGCCTGGGGGTGTTAGGGTGTGTCATAGGGACGGAGGGAAAAATAAAAAGCAGGGGTGTTTTCCTCGATAGGATTCGATCCTGGGTCTCCTGGGTGAGGACGAGGGGCTCGAACCAGTCGAGCTAGGTGGGAGGTTGGAAACAGAGGGGGCTCAGTTTCATTTGAACTAGCCCGAAGCGGTGCTAGCTCCTCAACAGAGAAGACGACGACAGCGACGACGCCGACGAGGGCACATTGGGGCAAGGCGAGCGCGGTCGAATGGCGACGAGCATGCGGAAGCAGCAGGGAGTGTGGGTGGGGTCACGAGCATGCAAACGCTCGAGCACGAGCTCGTGCTCGTCTCGGGCGGTGCACTGGAGGCGAGGCGGCAGCGAGATGAACCGAGGCAGGCGACGAGTGAGGCCCTGGGTATGCGCGCAAGCTGCGGCGAGGCACTGCGTACCTGTGGGCTTGCGCCAGAATGGGATCCCACGCTGAGGGATGCATGGGCAGCCGCGGAGACGGGAAAAACATACAGACTTGGGCAGAGCAAGAGAGCGCAGCGAAGGCACGACGAGGGAGGAGACTACAGCCAACTAGATGGTGCGATAAACAACAGGGACGAAGAGGCTGTTACCTAGCTCACCTAGGACATGAAGAAGGGGCTAGTAACGCAACGGAGATGACGTGAGGAAGCGCTGAACTTTCCGGTCTTCGGGTCCAGGAAGAAGAGGAAGAAGATGGGCCGGGGAAGTCGATCTAGGGGCCGTAGAGGTGCCTGCGTGGTCATAGTTTAAGTAGTGGGTCGTCAGGGATCTCTCCATGGTGGTCGGAGGCGCGGCAAGGAAGCTACCCCGAGCTCGAGCTCTTGCTCGCTCGGGTCAGGGCGGCCAGGGCTACGGCGTGTGCGTGGAGGCTCACCTAGGCAGCGGCGAGGCAGGGAGAGGAACGGGATCAGTCAAGGAGGAACCCTAGGGCACTGGGGACATGTTATATAGGGCTAGCTGTTGGTGTCTAACCCTAGCCCTAGACTGCCCTAGCTGCTGCCTCTCTCTCTCTCTGGCTCAAACCAGCGAAGAAGAAGTAGAAGGACATAGGACACAAGTGTTTTCCCGGAGCACAAACTCCGCCCGCCAACGAATGGCGTCTTTTTCTTTTTCTGAGCCCGAACTCAGTACAATCAGCGAGCTACAACAGAGGAGAGAACTGGCCTTATACCCGCACGCACGCACACGCTACGCCACGCTCTGCACGCATGCACACCCCACGTCCCACGCTCCTAGACCCTCTCACCCGACGCGCTCGTACGCAGTCGCCGTAGGCCGATTCCAGCACCCCGACGCGGTCACTCCCCCGCTCGTCTCGCCCACACGCAACGGCCCACGCGCTCGAACGCGAGGACACACACGCACACACACCTGGTCACGCACACACGCGACCTAGGCTGCCACGGCCAAGCCCAACGCGTTCACCGCCGTGCACGCATGCGCACCGCGTCCTGGGCTCTTCCACGGCTTATTCCCAACACACTCCCCTAAGCCGTGAACTAGAGGAGGCCGTCGTCCTCGACGCCGGCGACGTCCGCCAGCAGCGCGTGCTCTGCCGCCGGCTCCCTCTGCAGCTTGGGACAGTCCCTCTTGAAGTGGCCGCGCACGCCGCACTTATAGCAGCGTCCACGCCGGTTCCCGCCACTGCTCGACACCATGCTCTTGTCGTCGTCGTCGTCGTCCCGAGCACCGCCGTGTCGACGCTCCCGCGCTGCCCACTGCGCCGCCGTCATGAGCAGCTGCTCACCCCCGCGCTCGCCGCCATCTTCTCCATGGCGCCGAACCCGCTCGTCGAACGCGCGCGGCCGCCCGAGTGCCGAGTCGAACGCCATGGTCGTCACATCACAGAATTGCTCGATGTCGGTGACGATGGGGAACAGCCGATCCGGGATGGTGTCCAGCAGCTTCTTCACGAGCGCCGCGTCGCCCAGCGTCTCCCCGAGGTTCGCGTACCTCGCCGTCATCCTGGCCAGCCTCCTAGCGTACGCGTCCAGCGCCTCGCCGTCCGCCATCTTCAGGCGGTCGAACTCCCCATGCGGCGTCGCCAGCCTCGCCGCGCGGACCCGATCGGCGCCGATGAACCTCACCTTCAGGGAGTCCCATACCTCCCTGGCGGTGGGCTTTGTCGCTACCGAGAGCAGCACGTCCTCCGGCAACGCTCCGAGCAGCAACGCACGCGCCCTCTTGTCCTTCCTCGCGTTCACCGCCGCATCGCCCGGCGCCACCACCTCCCACACGGTGTGCACGTCGAGGATGGCCTGCGCCTTGATCGCCCAGACGGTGTAGTTGTCCACCGTGAGCATCGGCATCGCCATCGACACCGATCCACCCGTGCCACCGCCGTGAGGAACCAACGCCATGATCACCGGTGATCGCCTGAACCGAAGCTCTTTATACCAATTGTTGGTGCCTAACCCTAGCCCTAGACTGCCCTAGCTGCTGGCTCTCTCTCTCTGGCTCAAACCAGCGAAGAAGTAGAAGGAAGAAGAAGGACACAGGACACAAGTGTTTTCCCGGAGCACGAACTCCACCCGCCAACGAATGGCGTCTTTTTCTTTCTCTGAGCCCGAACTCAGTACAATCAGCGAGCTACAACAGAGGAGAGAACTGGCCTTATACCCGCATGCACGCACGCGCTACGCCACGCTCTACACGCATGCACACCCCACGTCCCACGCTCCCAGACCCACTCACCCGACGCGCTCGTACGCAGTCGCCGTAGGCCGATTCCAGCGCCCCGACGCGGTCACTCCCCCGCTCGTCTCGCCCACCCGCAACAGCCCACGCGCTCGAATGCGAGGACACACACGCACACACACCTGGTCACGCACACACGCGACCCAGGCTGCCACGGCCGAGCCCGACGCGTTCACCGCCGCGCACGCACGCGCACCGCTTCTTGGGCTCTTTCACGGCTTATTCCCAACACACTCCCCTAAGCCATGAACTAGAGGAGGCCGTCGTCCTCGACGCCGGCGACGTCCGCCAGCAGCGCGCTCTGCCGCCGGCTCCCTCTGCAGCTTGGGACAGTCCCTCTTGAAGTGGCCGCGCACGCCGCACTTGTACCAGCGTCCACGCCGGTTCCCGCCACTGCTCGACGCCATGCTCTTGCCGTCGTCGTCGTCGTCCCGAGCACCGCCGTGTTGACGCTCCCGCGCTGCCCGCTGCGCCGCCGTCATGAGCAGCTGCTCACCCCCGCGCTCGCCGCCATCTTCTCCATGGCGCCGAACCCGCTCGTCGAACGCGCGCAGCCAGCCGCCGAGCGCCTCGTCGAACGCCATGGTCGTCACATCGCAGAATTGCTCGATGTCGGCGACGATGGGGAACAGCCGATCCGGGACGGTGTCCAGCAGCTTCTTCACGAGCGCCGCTTCGCCCAGCGTCTCCCCGATGTTCGCGTACCTCGCCGTCATCCTGGCCAGCCTCCCAGCGTACGCGTCCAGCGCCTCACCGTCCGCCATCTTCAGGCGGTCGAACTCCCCACGCAGCGTCGCCAGCCTCGCCGCGCGGACCCGATCGGCGCCGACGAACCTCACCTTCAGGGAGTCTCATACCTCCCTGGCGGTGGGCTTTGTCGCCACCGAGAGCAGCACGTCCTCCGGCAACGCTCTGAGCAGCAACGCACGCGCCCTCTTGTCCTTCCTCGCGTTCACTGCCGCATCCGCCGGCGCCACCGCCTCCCACACGGTGTGCACGTCGAGGATGGCCTGCGCCTTGATCGCCCAGACGGTGTAGTTGTCCACCGTGAGCATCTGCATCGCCATCGACACTGATCCGCCCGCGCCACCGCCGTGAGGAACCAACGCCATGGTCACCGGTGATCGCCTGAATCAAAGCTCTGTATACTAATTGTTGGTGTCTAACCCTAGCCCTAGACTGCCCTAACTGCTTGCTCTCTCTCTCTCTGGCTCAAACAAGCGAAGAAGAAGTAGAAGGAAGAAGGACACAGGACACAAGTGTTTTCCCGGAGCACGAACTCCGCCCGTCAACGAATGGCGTCTTTTTCTTTTTCTGAGCCCGAACTCAGTACAATCAGCGAGCTACAACAGAGGAGAGAACTGGCCTTATACCCGCATGCACGCACGCGCTACGCGACACTCTACACGCATGCACACCCCATGTCCCACGCTCCCAGACCCACTCACCCGACGCGCTCGTACGCAGTCGGCGTAGGCCGATTCCAGCGCCCCGACGCGGTCACTCCCCCGCTCGTCTCGCCCACACGCAACAGCCCACGCGCTCGAATGCGAGGACACACACGCACACACACCTGGTCACGCACACACGCGACCCAGGCTGCCATGGCCGAGCCCGACGCGTTCACCGCCGCGCACGCACGCGCACCGCTTCCTGGTCTCTTCCACGGCTTATTCCCAACACTAGCGATGCTTCTCCGGCCGTTAAATCGACCAGAGGTCGACGTGGTGCATCTAGATGTCCTGCTGTACAGGAGCTCGAGGATCCACCTGTACGTGTGGGCTGATTGGGCTGCGGTTGGAGCGGCTCCTGTGCTCTGTTGGGATGTAGGTGAGGGGAAGGCCCAAGCTGCAACGCACAGGTAAGGGAAGGTAAGCACTCTTTTCTATGTTTTTATTAATAAATAGATTTGAGAGAAGGAAAAGGAGGGGGAGCTAGGGAGAGAATTTGGAAGGTTTAAAAATACCCTCATGCTCCTGGAAATGTGCACTATTTGATAAAATTGCTTCGGGCATTTTTAGAGGAAGAAAAATAGTACAAGTTTGAATAAAATTCAAAGTTGGGCCATTTTTGAACCCAACCAAAACAATTACAAAAAGGATGAAACTTGACAGAGAGGTATAAGGCATGATGCATGATTTATAGGCAAAAGATGAAAATTATTTGAGACCAAATAATGTTGCTTGCCAAACTATGGAAAAGAATAGGTGGAGAGATGGGGGGGGGGGGGGATGATGACATGACTTGAGGATGCACTAGGAACACATCAAGAAACCCCACTATGCACAACACAACAAAGCCCAGCGATGACCATGGTGCAATATGAGATGACAAATGCAAAATGACAAGAGGCACAAATGCAATATGACAAGGCGAGTCATGCAAGTGCAATAAATAAAACAACACATAAAAATAAAAGAGGCCAAAATGATGGAGCCCAAATGGAATTGGATGAAGATCAAGTGGATATATTGCCAAATTGGGAAATGTTACATATGGGGTGTTACATGCACGGTGCTTCTTCAAAGTTTTCAATAATTTCTTTTGTTCATGCTCTAAAAGGTTAGCACTAATAATAACAAGATATATCTTCTTTTCATCAAGATAGGCATATTTCACGCGGGATCACCCTTTGGTGGAGGAGGACCCCCAAGGATTTCAACAGGAAAATTATGTTTCAAAACAGGCCCTTGGTTAAAGAATATTTCATCTAATTCCTTCCTTTCATTCATAAACATATCATTTTCATGCTCTAGCAAATATTGTTCTAGAGGATTAGTAGGAGGCACGGCAATAGAAGCAAGACCAATAATTTCATCCTTACTAGGCAATTCTTTATCATGGGGTTGTCTACGAAATTTAGAGAAATTAAAAACATGAGACATATCCCCTAAACCAACAATAACAATATGTTTCTCGCAGTATATCTTAGCACTAATAGTATTCAAGAAAGGTCTACGAGATATAATGGGACAAAAATCATCTTGTGGGGAAGCAAGAACAAGAAAATCAGTAGGATATTTTATTTCCCCACACAAGACTTAAACATCTCTAACAATCCCAATTGGTGATATAGTATCTCTGTTGGCAAGCTTAATAGTAACATCAATATCTTCTATCTTAGCACGTGCAATATAATTCATAATTTGTAAAAGGAATTGTACTCACACTAGCACCCACATCACATAAACCATGATAACTATGATCTCCTATTTTAACAGAAACAAAGGGCGTGGCAACAATAGGTCTATTTTTATCTTTAATATCGGGGTTAGCAATCCTAGCACCTTCATCACAAAAATAAATAACATGCCCATCTGTAACATCTCAAATTTTCAATTTGGAATGTTATACATTAGGTCATCATTGCATATCATATTTTATTGCATTTAGGCTTGATCCTAGAAATTCTACGCAACTCAAGGACCCACTGAGAGAGTTGGGGATTTCATTAATTTCATATTTGAGTTTTCTTAAATTTTGAAAAGAGGATCATTTGGTTTTGATTATTTTTCCTTCCTAATATTTCTAAAATAAAAATATATGAGAGGAAATAAAATGACTTCTCCAAGATAGATGAAATATTAGATGAAAAATATTAAAATAAAATAAATGTTTTATTTGGATTTTATTGCAATTTTTTTTGCATTAGAAAAATTGCATGTTTTCAAAATTGCATTTTAGGGCCAAGAAAATTTTCATCTTGTTCTAAATATTTTATATAGACGGTGAATATTTGTTTTGGCATTTTTAGATTTTCATTTATTTTTCTAGGATTTATTTTCATCGAAACGTTATAAAAAAAAGTAAGCGCCCGACTGGGCCGAAGCCTAGCCGAGCCGACCGGCCCAACCCCGCTACAGCGCCTTCCCCGCACACCCCGCGCCCGCACCGGTCTCTGCTGGAGTCCGGGAGACCGCTGCCGCCTCGGGTTGCCCCTCCCCCAAGCCGACCCCGCCCCTCCCCCTCTTAAATACCTGCCGCCGCCGCCCCACATCGCCACCCAAGCCGCAGCAGCAGTAGTGCCTGCAGCTGCCGCCGCTGAGCCGCCTGTCTTGCGCCGCTGCCGCGGCGCCGCGCCTCGCCCTCGCCCCGCGCCGCCGCGCCGCACGACCCCGCCCTCGCCGCCACCCCGCAGCACCACCTCGCCCCGCCGGAGCCGCCATTCCGATCCGATCCGTTTCGCCGCATCTTAAATACCCGCCGCCGCCACCCCACATCGCCACCCAAGCCGCAGCAGCAGTAATGCCCGCAGCCGCCGCTGCCGAGCCGCCTGTCTTGTGCCGCTGCCGCGGTGCCGCGCCTCGCCGTCGCCCCGCGCGGCACCACCCTGCCGTCGCCGCCACCCCGTAGCCCCACCTCGCCCCGCCGGAGCCGCCGTTCCGATCTGATCCGATCCGTTTTTTCGGTTTAGGTAGAAACTGATAGGTTTTTTATTTAAACCTTAGTTTTTTAGATTAGTTCGGTTTTAGTCTTTTTTGGTTTATTTATTTAGCGGATGTTCGTCCGTACGTTCGTTTTAACGAACGGTGTTCACTCGTTAGCCGTAGACAGCGAATGTTCGTTCGTTAGCCTATTCGTCGGTTTTTCTTTTTCCAGGGTTTTTCCGTGATTATTTTCGATCGTGATTTCTGATCCGATTTTCATTTTAGTTTATCTATTCGCTCTTTTATCGGAATCAGGCGATCCAAGCGCCTAGATCTTCGTCTCGAAGCCCTCTTTCCGTTTAACCAACTTGAACAAGATTTTGGTATTGTAAAATTTGACTTTAGTATGGATTAGTAATCGGATCTTGTTTTTTTCGCAGTTTGAGTTTCGTTGCTCCGTTTGATTTAATTCTTTTTGCAAACCGGAGTTCTTAAGTTGAACTTTCTAGATTAGGTCTTCTTATTTGTGTTTTACCCGTCCATCCTTTGTTGATTGCTTATGTATGCTATTGTTTGTTTGCGATAGAACACCCGGAGTGCGAAGCGTGCTACTACGAGTCTCTAGGTTTTGCGGATCATCAGCAAGGCAAGTAACACTTTGATCATAACCCTTTATCACCTAGTTTTTATGCATTAGTTCCAATCCTCAAACATTGGATGAGTAGGTTGTGATATAACATGTGGGTTTGGGAAGTAGTTGATGAGGTAGAACCTATTGCCCTGTTATTAACAAACCCTTGGGAGTTACTTCTACGTATTGCTTATATTGCTATGCTATGCTCGTAGACGTGGTTTGGGTGTGTGAATCCATGACAGAAGTGAGATTTTTAATTAATGGTTCAACTTAAGGTGGCAACTTTAATACACATCTGGGTGGATTGCTTGTCGGGCACCTGGAGAATCCAGTGTTGTCCTAGGATATCCCAGAGTACCCGTGTGATAATCCTAAGGTCCGCCACCCAGTCTCAAAGGGAACTGAGATATTTCATGCTATAAACTTCTGTTTTTAGCCACAAGCCATTATGGGCTCTGGCATAGTTGAGTAAGTTGCGTGAAGCTCTCGAAGAGGTAGACTAGCAGATGTACTGGGTTATAGGTGGTACTGTCTATCTAGAGTAGAGAGTTAATTCTTCTGTAAGACTGTGTCTCGGTCATCCGTTTCTCAAACACAATGTAGAGCGAGAAATCCAACGGAGGAGATCGAGTCTTGTGGGGAAAAGTGCGCAAACCTCTGCAGAGTGTACAATCTAATCATGGTTAGCCATGTCCCCGGTTATGGACATCTTGATTATCTAGTACTTGGGTTATCATATGTATCTCATTACTCTAATTTAATATTGTTGGGTTGATAATTACTTTTAATTGGGATTGAGTTGGAGGAACCTTCTCAATGACGTTTCAACTACCATGATAGTTAAATAAAATCTATTCCTTCGTTGTAGGAAAAAAATTGGCTTTTCAAAAAACTTTAACCCTAGAGCCTTTCCACTAGCCAAATATGCATGTAGTGATAGCATTATTCAGTTCTTGCTCTACTGTGTTATATTGCCAGCATATTCCATGTGCTGACCCATTTTCAGGCTGCAACGTATTATGTTGCAGACTTTTCAGACGAGGAGTAAGGTTCATTAGGTCGTTGCCATGCAGCTCAGCTATGCCATTGGAGTTGATGGACTCACTTTATCTTCCAAGCCTTCCACTGTTATCGTATTAGATGGCCTTATGCCATATTTATTGTAATAAGTTCTCTTTTGAGACATTTGATTTAATAAGTGTGTGATTGCTACTCTATTATAAATCCTTCGAGTACTGTGTGTGTCTATATTACTGATCCAGGGATGACACTGAAGCACAGAGACTTGACCTTCTGAGGTCGGGTCGCTACAAGATGGTATCAGAGCACACACTGAGTGTAGGACATGACCACTAAGCTAAAGCGCTAGATCACTACTCTCTTCTCATTTCTGACTCCTCTCCATTTTCTACTCTTTAGGATGGCGGACGCAAGGAATAAGTTTGCACAACTGGATGAAGAAGCACCTTTTGGACGACACTTGAAGGAAGTCACTAAATACCTGAACATTGGAATACCAAGCTTCACCTGGACTTACAACGCCACTTTACCAGAAGAGGAGCGATGGATGATTCAAGTTAAAGTTCCAGGAAGGATATTCGTGCCAGTCACTAAGCCCATAGAGTTTTCCTTTGATGCACCAACTTGGAGTTTAGGAAAGAGTATGGCAGCCCACATCACCATGGGACGCATTGGAGAAGTTTACCATAAGGAGCTTAAGGATACTATCTACCAAATTTGTGGGCGCCGAGATGAGCAATGGGAGATGATCAGCACCAGGAAGGATAGATCAATCGCAACTTTCATCCAGGAGTTAAACCAGCACATTCGTCGCTAGGAGAACTGGATGTGCGCAGGCATGATAGATCTGAAGAAGGCAATGACAAGGATCACGGAACTGGAGGAAGAACTCAAGGCTACTCGTGAAGATTATGAGGAGGAAATCGTCGTACTAGTGGAGAAGAATGACGATCTGGAAAGGAAGCTAGAAGTCTTCATGGGAGACCCCGCGCCAGGAGGAGAAGACGATGAACCCAAGGAGATTCAGTCTGAGGACTACATCATCATCGACAACACTGACTCAAACCGCGACGATAGAGATGATGACTATGAAGACGAAGCTGGAGCAGACATCATGGAGTCTTTGACCGATCAATATTTCTAATAGACCACCACATCAGTAGTAGTATTCCACCATGTATGTAGTATAGTCCGAGCACTTTTGTAACGATAGTTAGATCGATTGTATGCCCTTGATTGATTGATTGATTGATTGATATGATTGTGTTTGTCTCATGTGCATATGGGTAGTGTTTCTCTCACTAGACCCCATTCTATTCTATTCTCTTCCCTCTGAACCCTCAGATGCCTCCGAGATGTGACCCCGTATTTACCTGCCCACCGGAGCTCACTCAGTTGATCCAGCAGCAGAATACTCTAATGCAGTTGTTAGTTCAGAACCAAGGCAACAACAACAACGATAACCCACCGCCACCACCACCAGTTGATAGCTTAGCCCGCTTTCTGAGATTGCAGCCGTCGGTGTTCTCCAGTAGCACCGAGCCGATAGTGGCAGATGATTGGCTCCACAGGATTGGAAGGGAGTTAACCACTACAGGATGTACAGATGCTGAGAAGGTGCGTTTTGCCGCACATATCAGTTGGATGGACCAGCAGCCTCATGGTGGGAGAATTACACTGTCACCTACCCTATAGCCACTATTACATGGGATCAGTTTTAGCAAGCATTCCGCACCGCCCATGTCTCAACGGGATCTATGAGCATGAAGAAGCGTGAGTTTCGCAACTTGCACCAAGGGAACCATACTGTGGGGCAGTACATGGATGAATTTAGTAAGCTGTCTCATTATGCCCCTGACGATGTGGCCACAGATGCCGCGAAGCAGGAGAAGTTTATGGAAGGGCTGAATTATGAGATGAGCATGCAATTGATGGTGGCAACATTTAACAACTACCAGGAGTTGGTAGACAAGGCTGTTTTGATTGAAGGGAAGCAGCAGCAAATTGAGAACCGGAAAAGGAAGTATGGACAAGGAAGGTACAACTCACGAGCTCAGCAGAAGCCTTGTCTAACCCCGAACTCGGGAGGACTTGTTCATAACCATGGAGGTCATAACCAGAATGGAGGAAGTTCGCATAACCACAATGGTTCCAAGAATGGGACTGGGAACGGAACAAGCAACAATCAGAACCGCTCCAATCCAGCCACACCCGCCAAGAGAGACCTAAGTCACATTACTTGCTTCAAGTGCGGGAAGACTGGACACTATGCCATGGAGTGCCCTGAAGCAAAGAATGGAAACGGTAATGGAAGCGCTGGGAAGAATCCCAATCCATTCAACAAAGGACAAGTGAACCACGTTAACGTGGTGGAGGTTGAAGGGCAGCCAGACGGAGTTATCGGTAAGTTTTTGGTTAAGTCTTTTACCGCCCTTGTTCTTTTTGATATTGGTGCATCACATTCATACATATCAAGGGGATTCGTGGATAAGTTTAAACTACCAACCCAAGCCCTCAGGACCCCTCTGTTAGTAAGTTCATCTGGAGCAGAGTATATGGCTAGCCGACGGTGCGACCGGATACCCTTAACCAATGGTAGCCATGTTTTCCCGTCAGACTTGATAATTTTGGAGTCACAAGGATTGGATGTGATATTAGGCATTGAATGGATGTCAAAGTATGGAGGGAGCATTGACTGTGCTAGTAAGTCGATTTATCTCACCACCCTAGAGGGAAACAGGATCAAGTATGTATCTAGGCATGCGCCTAGGAGGAGCCAAGTAAATACCCTCACGGGAATTGTTCAGGAGGAAGTGCCTGTAGTGAAGGATTACCCAGATGTTTTTCCAGAGGAGCTACCAGGCATGCCACCAGATCGAGACATCGAGTTTTTGATAGAGCTATTGCCAGGTACAGAGCCAATATCAAAGAGACCCTACCAGATGCCCGCAAATGATCTGGAGGAGATTAAGAAGCAGATCAAGGAGTTATTGGAGAAAGGTTACATCCGCGGAGTTCATCACCATGGGGAGCCCCAGTGCTTTTGGTTGAGAAGAAGGATAAGTCTCTAAGAATAGTTGTTGATTATCATGCGTTGAATGAGGTGACGATCAAGAACACATACCCACTGTCGATGATCAATGATTTGTTTGACCAGTTGCACGGAGCTAAGGTGTTTTGGAAGATCGATCTGCGATCAGGATATCACCAGCTGAAGATCCGGGAGAAGGATATACCTAAAACTGCATTTACCACAAGGTACGGGTTATATGAGTATACGGTCATGTCATTTGGACTGACTAACACCCCTGCCTATTTCATGAGCATGATGAACACGGTGTTCATGGAATATTTGGATAAGTTTGTTGTGGTGTTCATTGATGATATAATGGTATACTCGAAGAATGAAGAGGAGCACAAGGAGCATTTGCGTTTAGTTCTCGAGAAACTCAGGGAACATCAGTTGTATGCCAAGTTCAGCAAATGTGAGTTTTGGTTGAAGGAAGTTGGATTCCTTGGACATGTTATATCGGGATAAGGTATAGCAGTAGACCCCACCAAGGTTCAGTCAGTCACTGAATGGTTGGCACACACTTCAGTTAGCGAGATCCACAGTTTTCTTGGACTCGCAGGATACTCCCGGAGATTCATTGAGAATTTTTTTCCAAGATTGCGAAGCCAATGATGGAGTTATTGAAGAAGGACACCAAATTTAAATGGACGGAAGAGTGTGAGGCGAGTTTTCAGGAGTTAAAGAAATGTCTGACTACAGCCCCAGTGCTGATTCTGCCGGATATACGCAAGGATTTCCAAGTGTATTGGGATGCGTCTCGCTTAGGACTTGGAGGAGTACTGATGCAGGACGGAAGAGTTGTTTCGTATGCCTCGCGACAACTGAAACCGCATGAGTTAAATTATGCCACGCATGATTTGGAGTTGGCTGCTGTAGTGCATGCGTTGAAGACTTGGAGACATTACCTTATTGGAAACCGTTGTGATGTGTACACTGATCATAAGAGTTTGAAGTACATTTTCACACAGAAGGAGCTGAACCTTAGGCAGAGGAGATGGTTGGAGCTTATAAAGGATTATGACATGAAGCTTCACTATCATCCAGGCAAGGCCAATGTCGTAGCAGACACTTTGAGCCAGAAGAGTTATGCTAACACCCTCGTAAGCATAGGATTGCCAAAGGAGTTAGCAAAGGATCTTACGGAACTTCGATTGGAGATTGTCCCTAGAGGTTTTGTTGCAACAATGGAAGTTCAGTCTACATTGTTAGGAAAGATTCGAGAAGCATAGAAGGATGACAAATAGATTGCCGAGATAAAAGAGAGATTGAGCAAAGGAAAGGCCAAAGGTTTTCATGAGGATGAACACGACACCTTGTGGTTTGAGGACTGTGTTTATGTGCCCAATAACACAGAGATCAGGAAGTTAATACTTCAGGAGGCTCATGACTCACCATACTCAATACACCCCGGAAACACCAAG
Source organism: Triticum aestivum (assembly GCF_018294505.1). NCBI lineage: Eukaryota > Viridiplantae > Streptophyta > Magnoliopsida > Poales > Poaceae > Triticum > Triticum aestivum. The sequence goes on from NC_057803.1 coordinate 232,621,830, forward strand.
ATGTATTTGGATTTAAAGGAGCGTTTCTGGTGGACTGGTATGAAGAAGGATATTGCCAAGTATGTAGCCGTATGTCATGTATGTCAGAGAGTGAAGGCAGAACATCAAAAGCCAGGAGGATTGTTACAACCTATGCTTATACCCAAATGGAAGTGGGATAAGCTTGGCATGGATTTCATCAACGGATTTCCCAGGACCAAATCAGGGTATGATTCAATATGGGTAGTAGTTGATCACTGGACCAAAGTGGCTCACTTTATCCCAGTAAAAACCACCTATACAAGTGCGAAGTTGGCCAAGATATACATGAGCAGGATCGTATGTTTGCATGGAGTTCCGAGGACCATTGTATAAGATAGAGGACCCCAGTTTATCTCAAGGTATTGGAATCAGTTGCATGAAACTTTGGGAACCAGACTGGAGTTCAGTACAACTTTTCACCCGCAAACAGATGGATAGACCGAGAGAGTCAACCAGATTCTGGAGGATATGTTGAGAGCTTGTGCACTAGATTATGGATCTAGTTGGGATGACAACCTACCCTATGCGGTGTTCTCATACAACAATAGTTACCAGGCCAGTTTGAAGATGGCACCGTTCGAAGCCCTGTATGGAAGAAGGTGCAGGACGCCGTTGATGTGGCATGAAGTTGGAGACTGTCAGTTGTTTGGACCAAATTTTATTAAGGAATCAGAAGAGAAGGTTAAACTGGTTTGAGATAGACTGAAGGTAGCTCAGTCCCGACAGAAGAGTTATGCAGACTCAAAATGCAAGGAGGTTGTCTATGAAATCGGAGACAGAGTGTATCTTCGAGTATCACCACTTCGAGGAGTAAAGCGTTTTGGAGTTAAGGGAAAGTTAGCGCCACGTTTTGTGGGACCATACCAAGTTTTAGAACGTATGGGAGAAGTTGCTTACAAGTTGGAATTACTCGAAGGATTGTCAGGAGTTCACGATATGTTCCACATTTCTCAGTTGAAGAAGTGCCACGCCGAGATGGCTGACATTCCTCTGAGAGATACAGTACCGCTGGAAGCGATATAGTTGAATAATGATTTGACTTATGAGGAGAAACCAGTCAAGATTCTTGAGTTTGCCAGCCGGGTTACTCGCAGAAAAGTCCTCAAGTTTTGCAAGGTTCACTGGAGCCACCATACCGAGGACAAAGCCACCTGGGAACGAGATGATGATCTTCGGAAAGACCACCCACACCTATCTAGCCAACCCGAATCTAGAGGGCGAGATTCATCTCAAGGGGGTAGGTTTGTAACATCCCAAATTTTCAATTTGGAATGTTATACATTAGGTCATCATTGCATATCATATTTTATTGCATTTTGGCTTGATCCTATAAATTCTACGCAACTCAAGGACCCACGGAGAGAGTTGGGGATTTCGTTAATTTCATATTTGAGTTTTCTCAAATTTTGAAAAGAGGATCATTTGGTTTTGATTATTTTTCCTTCCTAATATTTCTAAAACAAAAATATATGAGAGGAGATAAAATTACTTCTCCAAGATAGATGAAATATTAGAGGAAAAATATTAAAATCAAATAAACGATTTATTTGGATTTTATTGCAATTTTTTTGCATTAGAAAAATTGCATGTTTTCAAAATTGCATTTTAGGGCCAAGAAAATGTTCATCTTGTTCTAAATATTTTATTTAGATGGTGAAAATTTGTTTTGGAATTTTTAGATTTTTATTTATTTATTTAGGATTTATTTTTGTCGGAACGTTATAAAAAAAGTCAGCGCCCGACTAGGCCGAAGCCCAGCCCAGCCGACCGGCCCAAACCCGCGCCACCGCCTCCCCCGCGCGCCCCGTGCCCGCACCGGACTCCGCCGGAGTCCGGGAGACCTCCGCCGCCTCGGTTTGCCCCTCCCCCAAGCCGAGCCCGCCTCTCCCCCTCTTAAATACCCGCCGCCGCCGCCCCACATCGCCACCCAAGCCGCAGCAGCAGCAGTGCCCGCAGCCGCCGCCGAGCCGCCGCGCCGCACCACCCCACCGTCGCCGCCACCCCACAGCCCCACCTCGCCCCGCCGGAGCCGCCGTTCCGATCCGATCCGTTTCACCGCCGGTTTTTTTCCGGTTTAGGTAAAAATGGATCGGTTTTTATTTAAACCCTAGTTTTTTAGATTAGTTTGGTTTTAGTCTTTTTTGGTTTATTTATTTAGCGGACGTTCGTCCGTACGTTCATTTTAACGAACGGTTTTCACTTGTTAGCCGCAGACAGCGAACGTTCGTTCATTAGCCTATTCGGCAGTTTTTCTTTTTCCAGGGTTTTTCTGCGATTATTTTCGATCGTGATTTCTGATCCGATTTTCGTTTTAGTTTATCTTTTCGCTCGTTTATCAGAATCAGGCGATCCAAGCGCCTAGATCTTTGTCTCGAAGCCCTCTTTCCGTTTAACCACCTTGAACAAGATTTTGGTATTGTAAAATTTGACTTTAGTATAGATTAGTAATCAGATCTTGTTTCTTTCGTAGTTTGAGTTTCGTTGCTCCGATTGATTTGATTTTTTTGCAAACCGGAGTTCCTAAGTTGAACTTTCCAGATTAGATCTTCTTATTTGTGTTTTACCCATGCATCTTTGCTTGATTGCTTATGTATTCTATTGTTTGTTTGTGATAGAACACCCGGAGTGCGAAGCGTGCTACTACGAGTCTCTAGGTTTTGCGGATCATCGGCAAGGCAAGTAACACTTTGATCATACCCCTTTATCACCCAGTTTTTATGCATTAGTTCCAATCCTCAAACATTGCATGAGTAGGTTGTGATATAACATGTGGGTTTGGGAAGTAGTTGATGAGGTAGAACCTTGCCCTGTTATTAACAAACCCTTGGGAGTTGCATCTACGTAAAGCTTATATTGCTATGCTATGCTCGTAGACATGGTTTGGGTGAGTGAATCCATTACAGACGTGAGATTTTTAATTAATGGTTCAACTTAAGGTGGAAACTTTAATACACATCTGGGTGGATTGCTTGTCGGGCACCTGGAGAATCCAGTGTTGTCCTAGGATATCCCGGAGTACCCGTGTGATAATCCTAAGGTCCGCCACCCAGGCTCAAAGGGAACTGAGATATTTCATGCTAGAAACTTCCGTGTGTAGCCACAAGCCATTATGGGCTCTGGCATAGTTGAGTAATTTGCGTGAAGATGTCGAAGAGGTAGACTAACAGATGTAGTGGGTTGTAGGTGGTACTGTCTATCTAGAGTAGAGAGTTAATTCTTATGAAAGACTGTGTCTCGGTCATCCATTTCTCAAACACCATGTAGTGCGAGAAATCCAACGGAGGAGATCGAGTCTTGTGGGGAAAAGTGCGCAAACCTTTGCAGAGTGTACAATCTAATCATGGTTAGCCGTGTCCCCAGTTATGGACATCTTGAGTATCTAGTACTTGGATTATCATATATATCTCATCAGTCTAATTTAATATTGTTGGGTTGATAATTACTTTTAATTGGGATTGAGTTGGAGGAACCTTCTCAATGATGTTTCAACTACCATGATAGTTAAATAAAATCTATTCCTCTGTTGTAGGGAAAAAATTGGCTTTTGAAAAACTTTAACCCTAGAGCCTTTCCACCAGCGAAATATTCATGTAGTGATAGCATTATTCAGTTCTTGCTCTACTGTGTTATATTGCTAGCATATTCCATGTGTTGACCCGTTTTCAGGCTGCAACATATTATGTTGCAGACTTTTTAGACGAGGAGTAAGGTTCGTTAGGTCATTGCCGTGCAGCTCAGCTATGTCGTTGGAGTTGATGGACTCACTTTATCTTCCAAGCCTTCCACTGTTATTGTATTAGATGGCCTTATGCCATATTTATTGTAATAAGTTCTATTTTGAGACATTCAATGTAATAAGTGTGTGATTGCTACTCTGTTATAAATCCTTCGAGTACTGTGTGTGTCAGCATTACCGATCCAGGGATGACACTGAAGCACAGAGACTTGACCGTCTGAGGTCGGGTCGCTACACCATAAATATTATCAACCAAGAGATCTTTAAACATAGCAATACTAGGTTCAACTTTAATTTATTCAGGGGGTGTAGGTGTTCTAGTATAACTTTACAAACCACAGTTGAAGCTTTAGCATGTTCCTTTATTCTAACAGGAAAAGGTAGTTTCTCAATATAAGCAGTAGGAACAATAGGGTCAACATTATAAGTAATAGTTTCTTCTTCAACTTTAATAGGTTCTACTACTTTCACTTGAATGGGAGGATGATATTTAAACCACTTCTCCTTAGGGAGATCAACATGAGTAGCAAATGATTCACAGAAAGAAGCTACTATCTCAGAGTAAAGTCAATATTTAGTGCTAAAATCACGAAAAGCATCGGTATCCATGAATGATTTAACACAATCAAACTTCAGGTTTATACCTGACTCCTTACCTTCACTGAGTTCCCAATCTTCATAGTTGCTTTTAATTCTTTCCAATAAATCTCATTTTAATTCAATAGTCTTCCTCAAAAAAGAACTAGTACAACAAGTATCAAGCATGGATTGATCATTACGAGAAAGTCGAGCATAAAAGTTTTTGAATAATAATTTCTCTTGAAAGCTCATGATTGGGGCATGAATATAACATTGACTTAAGCCTCCCCCAAGCTTGAGCGATACATTCTCCTTCATGAGGCCGAAATTATATATAATTCCGATCACGATGAACCAGATGCATAGGATAAAACTTTTGATGAAATTTCAATTTCAATCGGTTGTAGTTCCATGGTCCAATATCATCACAATCCTATACCATGTCAATGCCTTTCCCTTCAAAGATAAAGGGAAGACCTTCTTCTTGAGAACATCCTTGGTCAAACTTGCAAGCTTAAATAATCCACAAACTTCATCCACGTAGATTATGTGCATATCAGGATGTAATGTTCCATCTCCTGCGTAAGGATTAGCTAGCAGTTTCTCTATCATACACGAAGGAATTTCATAGTAAATATTTTCAGTAGGTGCAGTAGGTTGATGGGCAACTCTTTTGATCTTCCGATCAGGGTGAAGATACCCCGAACAACCCCCTCAAAGGATTATTTTCCATAGTATCAAGTGACAGTAAATTTCAGCACGCTATATAAATGTTTCCTTACCAACTTCCACTCACCAAATGCGCTTCACTCCCCGGAGACGGCGCCAGAAAAGAGTCTTGATAACCCACAAGTATAGGGGGTCTATCATAGTCTTTTCGATAAGTAAGAGTGTTGAACGCAACGAGGAGCGGAAGGAAATAACAAGCGTTTTTATCAAGGTATTCTATGCAAGCACTAAAATTATCGGTAACAGATAGTTGTGTGATAAGATAATTCATAACGAGTAACAAGTAACAAAAGTAAACAATGTGCAGCAAGGTGTCCAAATCCTTTTTGTAGCAATGGACAGGCCTGAATGAACTCTTATATGAAGCAAAGCGCTCCCGAGGACACATGGGAATTATTGTCAAGCTAGTTATCATCATGCTCATATGATTCACATTCGTTACTTTGATAATTTGATATGTGGGTCGACCGGTGCTTGGGTGCTACCCTTCCTTGGACAAGCCTCCCACTTATGATTAACCCCTCTCGCAAGCATCCGCAACTACAAAAGAAGAACTAAGATAAATCTAACCACAGCTTGAAACATATGGATCCAAATCAGCCCCTTACGGAGCAACGCATAAACTAGGGTTTAAGCTTCTGTCACTCTAGCAACCCATCATCTACTTATTACTTCCCAATGCCTTCCCCTAGGCCCAAGTAATGGTGAAGTGTCATGTAGTCAAAGTTCACATAACACCACTAGAGGAGAGACAACATACATCTTATGAAAATAATGAACGAATACCAAATTCACATGATTACTATAACAAGACTTCTCCCATGTCCTCAGGAACAAACGTAACTACTCACAAAGCATATTCATGTTTATAATCAGAGAAGTATTAATTATCATTAAGGATCTGAACATATAATCTTCCATCGAATAAACCAACTAGCATCAACTACAAGGAGTATTCAACACTACTAGCAACCCACGGGCACCAATCTGAGGTTTTGAGACAAAGATCTGATAGAAGAGATGAACTAGGGTTTGAGAGGAGATGGTGCTGCTGAAGATGTTGCTGGAGATTGACCCCTCTCTATGAGAGGATTGTTGATGATGACGATGGCGATGATTTCCCCTCCGGGAGGGAAGTTTCCCCGGTAGAGCAGCTCTGCCGGAGCCCTAGATTGGTTTTGCCCAGGTTCCTCCTCGAGACGGCGGCGCTTCATCCCGAAAGCTCCCTTTTGATTTTTTCCAGGTCAAAACACACCATATAGCAAAAGATGGGCATCGGGTGCCTGCCAGGGAGCCCACAAGGCAGGGGGCATGCCTAGGGGGTAGGTCGCGCCCCCAGCCTTGTGGATGGCAGGTGGCCCCCCTCTGGTGCTTTTTCGCTCAATATTTTTTATATATTCCAAAATAATTCTTCGTGAAGTTTCTAGAATTTTGGAGTTGTGCAGAATTGGTCTCTAATATTTGCTCCTTTTCCAGTCTAGAATTCCAGCTGTCGGCATTCTCCCTCTTCATGTAAACCTTGTAAAATAAGAGAGAAAAGGCATAAGTATTGTGATAATATGTGTAATAACAGCCCATAATGCAATAAATATCATTATAAAAGCATGATGCAAAATGGACGTATCATGGAGACCATCAAGGCTACAGCTCCCGCCAAGGAGAAGAAGAAGAAACCTGGCAAGACATCTATCGAGGCTTTCGGGAAGTGCACCTCCTCGGAGAAGACATTTGATTGATGAGAAATCATTCTTACGTCAAACTCTGAAAGAATTTTGGAATCACTCCGGACTAATTAGAAGCGTCAGGCAAGATCTTGGGAAATGACGTGTGGGTCATGGGCCCACTAAAAAGAAAACACCATTGGAACGAATGCTTAGAAAGCGACTATGCACCTGTTGTATTAAATATCTTAAATGAGGTAACCAGCTCAAAATAGTTTGAACGGATATATAATGGAAAAACAAATCTTCTGAGATATCTTCGACACTCCAGATATGAATATCAAGAGGTGAATAAATCAGAGAGCCTTGGATAAGAAATTCCAACATGGGAAAACATGTGAAGCAAGAGGAAGAGAGACAAACAACATCAAAGCTTGAGTTTAGTCTACCGGAGAAGAAAAGAGAATGAGTAATAGTAAATTTGAAGCTCTTGAGCATCTTCGTGAGAAATCACCGAATAAGAACATTGAAGGAAAAGAATGAAGAGACTTCACATGAATAAAATGGATACTTGATTGCGACCTCTGACACTGTGAAGAGAAAGGGTGGGAGGGTAAAAACACAAAGGCAACTCGGGACAGGTGAAACGAGTGAATCCTCAGGCTTCTCAATGGCGCCCGTATAGAATAACTTGAAGACAAGTGCACCGGTTGAAAAGGATTGACATGACAATCTCAATGATCCAGAAGGATTAGCATTCACATATAAATATGAGAACACAGCTTAGGAAAGGTATGGAATCAACACTTGACTTCGAGGCAACTCGAATACCACTGCTCAAATCAAAACAAAGGATTTGGCTTACAGAATAAAATGGAAACAAATACATAACCCCTCATGCATTTGTCGAAAGATAAGCGTAGATAACTAATTGAATTCCCACCTATGAACTCCCGAAATTCTTGGTTATGAAATCTGGTACAACAAGTACAAGGAGCAAAATATCATCACACAACTCCTAGCGGAATTCTACACTCCAAATGTACCGCCTCCTCAACACATAACTAAGAACCTCGGAAACTGTGTAGCCCAAACCTTAAAAAAACAGCTATACTAGCTGTGGCAATACATCTGACCGCTCTCCCTAGTACTGGGTGGCGCAAAACTACTCTCACCACAAAGTGTATAGAAGCGTTTTCGATGTCGGTGTCCTCTGGTATTCTGGAAATGAAATTATAAACACTATGACGAAAGCACCATGGAGCTCAACTCCCCGGGACACTGTCATAACTCCTAAATGTCAGGAGTTTCATGATCGGGGCACAACCGCATTTCGAGCGCAAAGCAAGGTGGATATCATTACAACATAGCATGTACTGAATAGATAATTACACCAGATAAGGCTTACACTCGCCACAAGCTACATAATGAATACATCAATACAACAATACATAGCAATCATCATACGGAAGAGCAGGATCCGACTACGGATGAAAACAAACGAAAAAGAAGAACAACATCCACCCTGCTAATACCAGGTTCTCGACCTGGAACCTATCCCTTGATCGAAGAAGAAGAACTCCAAAACAAGCAAGCATCGCTCTAACGTCATATCATCGCATTACATGTACCTACAACTGTTGTTGTAGTAATATGTGAGCCATGAGGACTCAACAATCCCATTACCATGGGTATCAAGACTAACAAAGCTCAATGGGTATGGAATGGATAAGTGGTGAGGTTGGAGCAGCACTAACAATTGTATGGTGGCTAACTTGCGAGTACAAGAGTAAGAAGAGTTACTATGCATAACGGTCGCAAACTAGTAATGATCAATAAGTGATCCTGAACTACTTACGATTCAATCATAACCCTACCATGTTCTCTTCTCAAACTCATTCAAAAAGAGACGGTCATGGTTACACACGCGGTTGGTGTATTTTAATTCAGCTCTGGTGTCAAGTTCTCTACAATCGGATATTATAAATTTCCAATCTGCCACATAACCGTAGGCACTGCTTCCGAAAAGATTAAACCCTTTAGGGGTGCTCCAACTTAATCCACTATAAACTATGATACGTCTCCAACGTATCTATAATTTTTTGTTGCTCCATGCTATATTATCTACTGTTTTGGACTATATTGGGCTTTATTTTCCACTTTTATATTATTTTTGGAACTAACCTATTAACCAGAGGCCCAGCCCAGAATTGTTGTTTTTTGCCTATTTCAGTGTTTCGGAGAAACAGAATATCAAACGGAATGAAACCTTCGGAAACGTGATTTTCTCATCAGATAAGATCCAGGAGACTTGGACCCTCCGTCAAGAAAGCTACGAGGCGGTCAGGAGGGTGGAGGGCGCCCCCCTAGGGCGCGCCCCCTGCCTCATGGGCCCCTCGAAGCTCCACCGACGTACTTCTTCCTCCTATATATACCTACGTACCCCCAAACGATCGGGGACGGAGCCAAAAACCTAATTCCACCGCCACAACTTTCTGTATCCACAAGATCCCATCTTGGGGCGTGTTTCGGAGCTCCGCCGGAAGGGGCATCGATCACGGAGGGCTTCGACATCATCATCCAAGCCCCTCCGATGAAGTGTGAGTAGTTTATTTCAGACCTACGGGTCCATAGTTAGTAGCTAGATGGCTTCTTCTCTCTTTTTGGATCTCAATACAATGTTCTCCCCCTCTCTCGTGGAGATCTATTCGATGTAATCTTATTTTTGCGGTGTGTTTGTTGATACCGATGAATTGTGGGTTTATGATCAAGTCTACCTATGAATAATATTTGAATCTTCTCTGAATTCTTTTATGTATGATTGGTTATCTTTGCAAGTCTCTTCAAATTACCAGTTTGGTTTGGCCTACTAGATTGGTTGTTCTTGCCATGGGAGAAGTGCTTAGCTTTGGGTTCGATCTTGCGGTGTCCTTTCCCAGTGACAGAAGGGGCAGCAAGGCACGTATTGTATTGTTGCCATTGAGGATAAAAAGAAGGGGGTTTTATCATATTGCATGAAACTATCCCTCTACATCATGTCATCTTGCTTAAGGCGTTACTCTGTTTTTAACTTAATACTCTAGATGCGTGCTGGATAGTAGTCGATGAGTGGAGTAATAGTAGTAGATGCAGGCAGGAGTCGGTCTACTTGTCTCGGACATGATGCCTATATGCATGATCATACATAGATATTCTCATAACTATGCTTAATTCTGCCAATTGCTCAACAGTAATTTGTTCACCCACCGTAGAATACTTATGCTCTTGAGAGAATCCACTAGTGAAACCTATGGCCCCCGGGTCTCTTTCTCATCATGTCAATCTCCATCACTTTATTATTGCTTTGCTTTTACCTTTTTACTTTGCATCTCTATACCAAAAATACCAAAAATATTATTTATCATCTCTATCAGATCTCACTTTTGTAAGTGACCGTGAAGGGATTGACAACCCCTAAGCGCGTTGGTTGCGTTGAGCTATTGTTTTTTGTGCAGGTACGTGGGACTCGCGCGTAGCCTCCTACTAGATTGATACCTTGGTTCTCAAAAACTGAGGGAAATACTTACGCTACTTTGCTCCATCATCCTCTCCTCGTCGGGGAAATCCAACGCAGTGCTCAAGAGGTCGCAAGAAGAATTTCTGGCGCCGTTGCCGGGGAGTCTGTACAAAAGTCAACATCCCAAGTACCCATCACAATCCCTATCTCTCGCATTACATTATTTGACATTTGCCTCTCGTTTTCCTCTCCCCCACTTCACCCTTGCCGTTTTATTCGCCCTCTCTCTCTCTCTATCCTCCCTCTGTTTCTCTATTTGCCTCTTTTGCCCGTTTGCTTTTTGTTTACTCGTGTGTTGGATTGCTTGTTTGTCGCGATGGCTCAAGATAATACTAAATTGTGTGACTTCACCAATACCAACAATAATGATTTCCTTAGCACTCCGATTGCTCCTCTTATTGATGCTAAATCTTGTGAAATTAATGCTGCTTTGCTGAATCTTGTCATGAAAGAACCGTTCTCCGGCCTTCCTAGTGAAGATGCCGCTACCCATCTTAATAGCTTTGTTGATTTGTGTGACATGCAAAAGAAGAAAGATGTCGATAATGATATTGTTAAATTGAAGCTATTTCCTTTTTCGCTTAGAGATCGTGCTAAAGCTTGGTTTTCATCTTTGCCTAAAAATAGTATTGATTCATGGAACAAGTGCAAAGATGCTTTTATCTCTAAGTATTTTCCTCCCGCTAAGATCATCTCTCTTAGAAACGATATTATGAATTTTAAGCAACTTGATCATGAACATGTTGCACAAGCTTGGGAGAGAATGAAATTAATGATACGTAATTTCCCTACTCATGGTTTGAATTTGTGGATGATTATACAAAATTTTTATGCAGGATTGAATTTTGCTTCTAGAATCTTTTAGATTCGGCCGCAGGAGGCACTTTTATGGAAATCACTTTAGGAGATGCTACTAAACTCCTAGATAATATTATGGTTAATTATTCTCAATGGCATATTGAAAGATCTACTAATAAAAAGGTGCATGCGATAGAAGAAATTAATGTTTTGAGTGGAAAGATGGATGAACTTATGAAATTATTTGCTAATAAGAGTGTTTCTTCTGATCCTAATGATATGCCCTTGTCTACTTTGGTTGAGAATAACAATGAATCTATGGATGTGAATTTTGTTGGTAGGAACAATTTTGGTAACAACGCGTATATAGGAAATTTCAATCCTAGGTCTTATCCTAGTAATCCCTCTAATAATTATGGTAATTCCTACAACAATTCTTGTGGAAATTATAATAATATGCCCTATGATTTTGAATCTAATATTAAAAAAATTATTTTTTCACAAAAGAATTTTAATGCTATGATTGAAGAAAAATTGCTTAAGATTGATGATTTGGCTAGGAACATTGATAGAATTTCTCTTGATGTTGATTCTTTAAAGCTTAGATCTATTCCTCCTAAGCATTATATCAATGAGTCTCTCAAAGCCATGATAATTTCCATTGAGGAGTGCAAGGAAAGAACCTCTAGGACGCGTGCTATGAAAGATGCCTTTATGAAAGCGTGTTCTTCTAGTTCCTATGAAAATAATGATGAAGATCTAAAAGTTATTGATGTGTCCCCTATTAAATCTTTGTTTTGCAGTATTAATCTTGATAAGGATGGGATTGAATATGATCCACCTTTACCTAGAAGGCATTCTAAAAATTCGGAGTATTTAGATCTTGATGGTGAAATTGATAAAAGTGGGATTAAAATAAATAAAACCCTAGATGATGCTAAACCCACTATATTGGATTTCAAGGAACTTAATTATGAAAATTGCCCTTTAATTGATTGTATTTCCTTGTTGCAATCCTTCCTAAAATCTCCTCATGCTTATAGTCAAAATAAAGCCTTTACCGAACATATCGTGGATGCCTTGATGCAATCTTATGAAGAAAAACTTGAGTTGAAAGTTTATATCCCTAGAAAACTTTATGATGAGTGGGAACCTACTATTAAAATTAAAATTAAAGATTATGAGTTTTATGCTTTGTGTGATTTGGGTGCTAGTGTCTCTACTATTCCCAAAACTTTGTGTGATTTGCTAGATTTCCGTGATTTTGATGATTGCTCTCTAAACTTGCATCTTGCGGATTACAATATTAAGAAACATATGGGAAGAATTAATGATGTTATTATTGTTGCAAATAGGAATTATGTGCCCATAGATTTTATCGTTCTTGATATAGATTGCAATCCTTCTTGTCCTATTATTCTCGATAGACCTTTCCTTAGAACGGTTGGCGCAATTATTGATATGAAGGAAGGGAATATTAGATTTCAATTTACATTAAAAAAAGGCATGGAACACTTCCCTAGAAATAAAATAAAATTACCATATGAATCTATCATGAGAGCCACTTATGGATTTCCTACCAAAGATGGCAATACCTAGATCTATCCTTGCTTGTTATGCCTAGCTAGGGGCGTTAAACGATAGCACTTGTTGGGAGGCAACCCAATTTTTTTTATTCCTTGCTTGTTGATCCTCTTTAGTAATAAATAATTTATCTAGCCTCTGTTTTGGTTGTGTTTTTTGTGTTTAATTAGTGTTTGTACCAAGTAGAACCGTTGGGAAGACTTGGGGAAAGTCTTGTTGAACTTGCTGTAAAAAACAGAAACTTTAGCGCTCACGAGAACTGCTGTCATTTTTATTTGGAAAGTGCTATTTAGTTAATTCGTTTTGTATACGGTTAATAGATAGATTCCTCACGTCCAGAAATTTATTTTAGAATTTTTGGGGTTCCAGATCTTGCGCTAGCTACAGATTACTACAGACTGTTCTGTTTTTGACAGATTCTGTTTTTCGTGTGTTGTTTGCTTATTTTGATGAATCTATGGCTAGTAAAATAGTTTATAATCCATAGAAAAGTTGGAATACAGTAGGTTTAACACCAATATAAATAAAGAATGAGTTCATTACAGTACCTTGAAGTGGTATTTTGTTTTCTTTCGCTAACGGAGCTCACGAGTTTTCTACTTTAAGTTTTGTGTTGTGAAGTTTTCAAGTTTTGGGTAAAGATTTGATGGATTGTGGAACAAGGAGTGGCAAGAGCCTAAGCTTGGGGATGCCCATGGCACCGCAAAGATAATATAAGGACACCTAAAAGCCAAAGCTTGGGGATGCCCCAGAAGGCATCCCCTCTTTCGTCTACTTCTATCGGTAACTTTACTTGGAGCTATATTTGTATTCACCACATGATATGTGTTTTGCTTGGAGCGTCTTTTATGATTTGAGTGTTTGCTTGTTAGTATACCACAATCATCCTTGCTGTACACACCTTTTGAGAGAGCCATACATGATTTGGAATTTGATATAATACTCTATGTGCTTCACTTATATCTTTTGAGCTTTGTAGTTTTGCTCTAGTGCTTCACTTATATCTTTTAGAGCACGGTGGTGGATTTGTTTTATAGAAACTATTGATCTCTCATGCTTCACTTAGATTATTTTGAGAGTCTTATTAGCATGGTAATTTGATTAAAATCCTAATATGCTTGGTATGCAAGATTAATAATAAAACATTCTTATGAGTGTGTTGAATACTAAGAGAAGTTTGATGCTTGATGATTGTTTTGAGATATGGAGGTAATAATATCAAAGTAATGCTAGTTGAGTAGTTGTGAAATTGAGAAATACTTGTGTTGAAGTTTGCAAGTCCCGAAGCATGCACGTATGGTAAACGTTATGCAACAAATTTGAAACATGAGGTGTTATTTGATTGTCTTCCTTATGAGTGGCGGTCGGGGACGAGCGATGGTCTTTTCCTACCAATCTATCCCCCTAGGAGCATGCGCGTAGTGCCGAGGTTTTTGATGACTTGTAGATTTTTGCAATAAGTATGTGAGTTCTTTAAGACTAATGTTGAGTCCATGGATTATACACACTCTCACCCTTCCATCCTTGCTAGCCTCTTCGGTACGTGCATTGCCCTTTCTCACATTGAGAGTTGGCGCAAACTTCGCCGGAGCATCCAAACCCCGTGATATGATACACTCTTTCACACATAAACCTCCTTATATCTTCCTCAAAACAGCCACCATACCTACCTATTATGGCATTTCCATAGCCACTCCGAGATATATTGCCATGCAACTTTCCATCATTCCGTTCATCATGAAACATTCATCATTGTCATATTGCTTAGCATGATCATGTAGTTGACATAGTATTTGTGGCAAAGCCACCATTAATAATTCTTTCATACATGTCACTCTTGGTTCATTGCATATCCCAGTACACCGCCGGAGGCATTCATATAGTCATCTTTGTTCTAGTATCGAGTTGTAATCATTGAGTTGTAAATAAATAGAAGTGTGATGATCATCATTATTAGAGCATTGTCCCAAGTGAGGAATAAAAAAAGAGAAGGCCCAAAAAAAGAAAAAGGCCATAAAAAAGAAAAGGCCCAAAAAATGAGAGAAAAGGAGAGAAGGGAAAATGTTACTATCCTTTTACCACACTTGTGCTTCAAAGTAGCACCATGATCTTCATAGTAGAGAGTCTCTCATGTTATCACTTTCATATACTAGTGGGAATTTTTCATTATAGAACTTGGCTTGTATATTCCAACAATGGGCCTCCTCAAGTGCCCTAGGTCTTCGTGAGCACGCAAGTTGGATGCATGGCACACCCTGATTTTCATGCCACAACACTTAAGCTAATAAATCATGATAAGATGTGGTATGACAAAAACTTTTGAGTGTTTTGGACCTTGCCTTGATTGGATTTTGTCTGTTGTTTGCAAGTGCTCTAAAAAATCAAATAAATCCTCCAACTCCTATACTTCATCTCCTTGATCCAAACTTCTGCCCAATGATCATGCCATGTGTATAGTGCAATGTAGTATTTTCTTACAAAAATAATTTGGCCAAGTAGTATTTTCAAAAGTTAGTTTTCCAAAAACCCCTGAATTAAGGTTTGCACTACAAGTACTTGATTTGGGGTATGAAAAATATTTCAAAGAGTATATTTGAAACCTATCAGATATAGGATTCCCATAACCCACAAAAATATAATTTTAAGAGTTATTTTCCTATTTTATTTAAAAGCTTTTTCTTCAGGCCAGAAATGGTCTTTAATAGGGAAAAATTATTTTATTGTTTCAAAAATATTTGACAAAAATCAGGGAAACTCTGTGGACATATATTTTCCATATATAAGAGTTTCAACACATGGTCATGTTCAAAATATTGGACAAAACCTCCCAAAACCATTTCTGCCCATTTCAAGGATTTGAAATATTTCTACAGGAAATATACCCCAACAATTCCAAGAAAATTCTAGCATGTCACATATGACATGTTTGATGATCTTGCCAAGTCTCATGACATGGAGAACAATATAACCCCATGAAACCCTGTCAAAACCATTTCTGTCCTTTTTCAAGTTTGAACAACTTTGCACTGTCAAACATGTCCAAATGCTCTCAAACTTGGTGCACATGCTCAAATGGTGTAATAATGCATCTAGACCAAATGGCACAAGTTGGAGAGAATGTTATCTTGATCAAAGTGCCCCAAAACCCTCTCTGTCCAAAACCAAATTTGAACAAGTTTACATTGGCAACTTTCTCCTTTTGATCTCAACATTTTTGGACATGTTCAGAACCTCAAATTATGACACTACACTAAGTGGTGCATCAAGGAGAATAAATTTGCATCATTAAATCTTGGAAAGTCCATTTCTGTTGATTTCTAGGGTTTACAGAAGTTACATTGGCTACCTTGCCCAAATGAGCTCAAACTTGGTGGAACACCCCACTTCTATGTGACATTTCATCTTGTTAAGTTTCATGTCAAGTGATATTAAATTTCTTGCCCAAACCACCATCAAACACCTTCTGGCAAAAACACAAAATCCCTGTTTAGCCCCCTTCCACTAATCTCCATGAGCTGAACTTTTTCCCACGGCCTCACCTGCTCCTCCTCTGACTCCTACATGCTTTGCTGCCCAAGGCGCAATGATTAAGGGGGGGCAGAGGCCCATTTTTCTTCTCTGGACAACCACTTTCCCTCCCTTTCTCATCTCTCTCCCACTCCTGGCAAGTTCCAGAGCATCCAAAGCCTCCCTCCCCATTGTTTACTCCCACCTGCAGCCACTAGACACAAGTGGACACGCGAGTGCCGGCGGAAAAGCCGCGGATGCCGACCAAAGGCGCGCTCTGGAGCGCCTGGCAGGGCGTTCGACCATTGACGCCGCATCCCCCGTCCGCCTCGGGCCTCCCCCTTGCACTAGTCGAGGTGCCTCGACGTCCGCAACACGCCACCGTGCAGGCCCCCTCGTCTCTCCCTCTCTCTCACCTCCCGCGGCGCGTGCCCAGAGCCGCCCGGCTCGGCCAATGCATGGCCTCGCACGCGCGAGCACCAGAGCCTTGCCCCGCTCCTTCTCTCCCTTCCTCTAGGCGTAGACCACCCCTACAAACACCCCGGACACGCCCCACGTGAGCCCCCGTGGCTTGCAGCAACGGCAACAGCGTCACCGGCGCATGAGCTCACGGTGCACCTCGCCCCTTCCTTTAAAGGCCACCCCGAGCCCTCTTCGGCTTCCGATGGCTCTCTCTCCCTCCTGCGCGTCATCCCGACCGGCTCTCTCCTCTCCCCGCGCCCTCCATAGCCCTCCATGGCCGGAGAGCCGCCGCTGGCCTCCACCTAAATTCAGCCGAGCCCGAGCTCTTCTCCCTCTCCTCTCTCCACCAGCAGGCTCTCCTGAGCAAGGCGGAGCTCCCACGCTCTTTACCCCGTCTGAGGGCGCACCGTAGCGCCATGCCCAATCTCGCCCGACGCCACCGTCCGCCGGCGTCGAAGCCGCCGCCACCTCAACCATCCCCGGCACCCGTGGCATACACGAGTGGATGCGGCATTCGGCGCCGAGCTCATCCATAGCCAGGGCGTCGCCGGAGGTGCTCCATAGCGCCAGCAGTCGCCGTCAGGGCTCTCTGCTCCCTCGGCCAGGCAAGCGTGTGGGAGGAAGACGAAGACGAAGGCCCTGCAGGCGGGCCCCGCTCATTAGTGGCCCAGCCACCGGGCCACGCTGGCAAGTGGAGGCGGTTTCAACCTCTCACGCATCCCCGCGGTGAAGGCGAACTCCGCATGGGCGCCTTCGACATCACCCCGTGCGGCCATGCGGCCGGGCCGGCCCACGGTCTATCTAGTGCCTTGTGCGCAGGATAAGGTTAAAGCCTTATTTCCTTTTCCTTTTTCAAATCAACTTCAAAAATCCATAAATAATTCAACAGAGCTCCAAATCCAATGATTCAAATTCCTAGTAGCTCCATAAATCATGATCTATCACATGGTGCTATTTGCACATTTTTCCAGAAACTTTCTCTTCAGAAATATTTATCAAAACCCCATTTTCCATTTCTGTGATGAACTTTAGAAAATCACAGAGAGATCAAATTTGATCCAAATGCCATGATTCCAATTTCCAAATGCTCCTAAGTTCATAAATTAGTTTATGAATATTTTTATTAATACTTTCTATGCCACACAATATTATGAGCCATTTCTTCATATTTGTCAACTTTGCCAATTCATAGGGAATTCATTGGAACTCCAAATCCAGTGAAACCAACTCCTAGATGCTTCTAAAATCATGGTTTGTTAAATGGGTGCCCTTGCTCATTTTTCAAAAATATATTTCTGTACACTTCTTGCAAATCCATAAACCCCTTGATTCCATCATATCAAAATGTTTAGAAACATCCACTGACCCAACTCCAATGAAACCACTCTGGTTATTTTTCATATAACCAGAGATGTCCTAGAAAAGTCAAATTAATATTTTTAGAGCACTTTTATTTTCTGCCTTGTTGTGTTGCTTATTACGGTTGCTTTCGACGATAGTTGACGAAGTAGACGAAATGCTCGGAGTTGGACCAGAGATATTTGAAGACCTCGAAGACTTTGTTAAAACAGGCAAGCATCCCTTTGACCATGTCTATGAAACCTTTTTATGCATGTCATATGGCATTTTTATTGCTTGCATCGGAGACATGATGATGAGGTGACCACATGGGGTGGTTTGCCACCGTTACTTCCTCGTTGATACCTGCATGGTGCATGACCCTACCTCTTTATGAGGGTTATGCCGGTGGGAGTAGGTAGGATGCTAGAGTAGTTGCTACGCAAAAAGGGACGGGGATATGCATGGTGATGGAGGCAAAGTATTTTCAAAAGACTTTTTTTGAAAACCCTGTCGGGTGCCACTTATGCCCGAGGGAGATAATGAGATGGGTAACCACTTGATGACGAAGTGGTGTACCGAGGCAAGTGTGTGTGTTGTTTTTGAAAATGGATTAGATTTAAGATTTTTCCACTGTCCCAACCTTACATGCGCAACCACTCTACCCTTATATGGGAAAGGGCATTACTGATTACCTAGGCCGATACTTGCTTAGAGCCCGAATTACTAGTGACGGGAGAGTCGTTGTTGCGCTCTCTCGGGACGAGGTCGTGCCAGGTAGGGCGGCATGACTGTTTTCACAGGGCGCCGGACACACCGTTGGTACCCCGTGCTTGTGGTATGTGATGAATATGGGAGCGAGGCTCCACAATTTTAAGATGTGAATGTTGGCCACGGGGGTTACTACCAATCGAGTGGACTCTATGTTAGTGTCATCTAGGGAAAGGTAATGATCGGGTGTTTACCCCGGGTACTTGAGGTACCATGGGTCGTGGATGACACGGAAGTTCCCCGGATCTTGTGGGTAAAGTGTGCAACCTCTACAGAGTGTAAAACTATTCGAATAGCCGTGTCAACGGTCAAGGACAGTTGGGCGGTGCTGCTTAAACTATGTCCAGAATATACAGACTATGTGTGTGTGTGTGTTGATAAACCATTTGTGGTGAGTCAGCTGGGTTGACATGATGAACAAGTTGGATTGGTGTCCAACTCCACATATATTGATATCTGTAACTTGTCCATGCGGATATCTGTACTCTCGTGATGCATACTTTACATATTGTTAGATCATGTCATTGCACTCAAAACTAGCTTTCTGCAAACTACCTACTTAGTGCTATGTCATTGCATTGTTGTGCCCTGTTCCAATCATGGGTTGCTTGCGAGTACATTCAAAGTACTCATTGGCTTGCCACTGGTTATTTTGTTGTCCATGCATGAAAGAACAAGATATAATGAAGAATACTTCAGCGACGAACATGCGAGCTAGGACGCTTCCCAGTCATAATGCCTGTAGGGTTAAGGCAGATGGCATGGGTCCAAGTTGTTATTGAAGATTTCCGCTGCTATGATACACTCAAGACTTGACCATAATGGTCCTACTTGTGTAGAACGATATGTATGGATGTAAGACTCTTGTTATTCAGCTTCTGTGTGTTCAGTGAGCATTGATCTCTGGGATCACTATACACGTGCATTCGGTGATTTGGACTTATGAGTTGGGGTCCCCACAGAGCTGGTATCATAGCCATCCTGACTGTAGGAAGCCTTAGTTAGCATGGTCGTTAGTTAGGGTAAAACTATTTCCAAAACCACTACTAGTTTTCAAAACTATCTATACTTCTCTTCCCTTCTCAGTTTTTCGAAAACTAAGGTATACTTTCCTTATTGATCTCTTCCCCTTCAAAACCTTTGGTCGCTAGAACCCTTATGCCCCTGACCACTGGATTCCTTGTACTCCTTGTGGATAACCTAGAAGGACGACGCCTTGCCAGACATTCGCCCACGTCTTCTGAACACAAGTTTGGCAATACCACGACAGGACGATACTAATAGAAGATACCGTCTCGAGGAATGAGGACATCGGGACCCAGAAGATGGTGACACCTCAACACTGCCCCAGGATGATGCAACCTTGGCCTACGATGACCAGGGTATAGGATATGCAAGATCATGATATACATCGCTAATAGAGCAATGATGTCCTTACCGTTGTTGTATCGGCAACCACTCGTGGATGAGAACCTCGCCATTTGGTCCACCTCACCATAGTGAGCAGGAAAATGGTTCTCCTCATCCCCCGCTGTTGGTGTCGATGTTGTCATCAACATAACCGACATGATGGACCTATATTATGCCTTGATAATGTCATTGCATAAAGGATTGCCTACCTGGTACCATCGACGGGTTAGAAGACAAAAAGGGGATCGTCGTGATTAAGAAGACAATAGAAGACCAAGTCAATGCCAGTTACGAGGAGCCACCTTCACCCCATCACTTCAACATGCGAGAAGTTGTTGAAGAATCTTCAGGCTCAACCCGGATTGTTTCACCGAACAACTACAAGAGACATAGCAACACCTGAGGAAAACCCAAAAGACTGCATGAGGCATGAAGTAAAGCACGACTACTTGGTCCGAGAACCCCTAGGGTAGGATGAGTCGTGTACCCCCTATGCGCAGTCGAGTCCGTATGATGGTTCGAATAGAACCATGACTGTGTGTTGCTTGTTTTTATTTGTTTGTGTTTTGATATAAGTCGCACTTTTGCCCTAGGCAACAAGTACGCGACTATATGACCTTCCTTGTTTTCCTTTGTTTGGCCCTTCCGGCACTTGTTTGTTTGCACTTAGAACCCCCTTTAGGCATTCCCCTCCTCTATGCTACTTCTTCCTCTCATCTCTCTCATCAACTAAAGGCTAGCAAGACAAAATGCACCGAGAATTCCACCTCGGCAGCCAACTAGCAATGAAGACTTTTTGCTACGACCTCCACGACCGAGTGCTTCCCCATAGAGTTATGTTTAACCCTCTAGACTAGAAACCCATTCCTAGACCCTTTGAGACTCCACAAGACACCCCAGCTCGAATCCTTAACCATGTGCTTAACCCACAGAATTGCAACAGAACCAGTTAAGCCTCCGTAACCTTGCTTATCACTGCGTTCATTATGGAACTAGTAGACATAGTGAACGAGTAGGTTGTCATCCTAATATCGCACAAGAACTAATGATGCCATAGGGATGACAAATTGAGGATATAGGAATAGATGACAAATGACTTGATGAGTTTATATCAGTGACCTAGAGGGATTTATCTGAGACTATTTGGTGGATTGTGAGGCTTTCATGTTGGTAGGTGAACTCGGTGGGATCATGTTAATATGGCAGCATAGATTTCATTACCCCTGAGTAAATTGGATTTAGTAGGATAATTATGGTCGCAAGCTGAAATTCTTGGACGCATGAGGATTAGACTTAGCCAAGGGATATTGATAGGAGATAGTTGGCATTACGATGATAATTTGAGGGAAACATGTAGGAATTCTAGTTGGACATGAGATTTGGATTTAAGCAGGTGATTCTAGTTGAATATAGATGCTGAGTAAGTCTACATGGTTCGGAGTAAATTGGATTTAGACCGATGATCTCGATCGTGATACCATGTTTCTCGATGGACAATAAACTAGGAGATTGGATTAATTGTTGGTGTTGATTTAGGGATCTATATAAGCATGACCTTCAAGTTTACTTGACCATGATGATGGAAATTGGTGGATTTACTATAGTAAGGATAGCCTTTCAAGTGTTTGGGGATTATAGGACTTTAGGAGATCATGTGGAGCACCCTAGACACTGGATTTGTAGAATTAAAGGATTATATAGTGATTAATGGTAGTTAACGGGTTGTTGGAGTTGATTCATAGGAAGGAAACAAGATTTTGGAGTGGCATGTGACGTGTTTCCTTAGGATAGAGGTGCTTTATCTTAGACCTTGGAAGAATAGGCTGAGCACTTCGATTCTCACATTCAAGCTTCGTGGCTTATATGGTCTACCCATGGATTTTTAGGGGTAGCCCTACATATGAGTTTGGGGATCGTAGACATATATGATTTTGTTAGACCTCCCCTCGGGAGTCATGAGCATATAGACAACATGAGTGATGATTGGATTTGACCTATACGAAATGATGCTTTCGGTGGTATAAGGTTATTTGTTTGAAGGACTAGGTAGAACTATTGGCATCTCAGAAACTGCACTCAAGGATAAGATGATAAACGCTCACTCGCACCCTAGAATCCTTGAAACCCTTAAGCCCCACCAAGCCACGATATGGTCGGAATCACAACCATGGGCTTTGGCTCTAGGACAAGGAAACCTTGGCCAATACTCAACCATTACCACCACCAATGCCACAGCCTACCTTATGTAACCCATGAACAGAAACTTCATGGACTACTTGGTCACGTTGGTTGTCACTTTTACTTAGTGACCTACTCGTCTACCCAAAGATGGAAGAAGAGCCGTTCAGCTAGTTAGGGAACATTTGAAGACCGCCATGTCAAGGAGGAAGAACTATACCAACCACCACCATCAAGAAGTACACTTTTGCGTCAAGGACCATGGGTATATGCAAGCCACTCCTCTCTAAGGAACCAAGCATTTCCATGATAAGGAAACCCACACCAAGATTCATTGGCCCTCTTCGAGATCACTCCAAGATTTAACAACCTCCTCTAAGTTTGCTACAAGACGAAGAGAAGACAATTACCAGTTGGAGTTACCACCTGAGTTACCCACTGTGCATAGCGTTTTCTACGCGACACACCCGTGAAGTGTTTCCAACTTCCTAACTAGCCCGATCACTACGAGGGCATCGGCCACGGATACATCAACCCCTAGCCCAATCTACCCTAACACAAGCTACCCATTAGCAACCTGGATCAAGAAGAACGTCATACACGAAGCCACACCATCAAGTGATTCAAATTCAATGGAGCACCACAGGAAGCAGAAGCAACATGAGGACTTGAAGCCTACCCCAGGTCCAAGTATCTCTATCGCTTTCCGCGCCTAGTCTGGGAATCTCGGGGACGAGATTCTTGTAAGGGGGTAGGTTTGTCACACCCTGATTTTCATGCCACAACACTTAAGCTAATAAATCATGATAAGATGTGGTATGACAAAAACTTTTGAGTGTTTTGGACCTTGCCTTGATTGGATTTTGTCTGTTGTTTGCAAGTGCTCTAAAAAATCAAATAAATCCTCCAACTCCTATACTTCATCTCCTTGCCCCAAACTTCTGCCCAATGATCATGCCATGTGTATAGTGCAATATAGTATTTTCTTACAAAAATAATTTGGCAAAGTAGTATTTTCAAAAGTTAGTTTTCCAAAAACCCCTGAATTAAGGTTTGCACTACAAGTACTTGATTTGGGGTATGAAAAATATTTCAAAGAGTATATTTGAAACCTATTAGATATAGGATTCCCATAACCCACAAAAAATATAATTTTAACAGTTATTTTCCTATTTTATTTAAAAGCTTTTCTTAAGGCCAGAAATGGTCTTTAATAGGGAAAAATTATTTTATTGTTTCAAAAATATTTGACAAAAATCAGGGAAACTCTGTGGACATATATTTTCCATATATAAGAGTTTCAACACATGGTCATGTTCAAAATATTGGACAAAACCTCCCAAAACCATTTCTGCCCATTTCAAGGATTTGAAATATTTCTACAGGAAATATACCCCAACAATTCCAAGAAAATTCTAGCATGTCACATATGACATGTTTGATGATCTTGACAAGTCTCATGACATGGAGAACAGTATAACCCCATGAAACCCTCTCAAAACCACTTCTATCCTTTTTCAAGTTTGAACAACTTTGCACTGTCAAACATGTCCAATGCTCTCAAACTTGGTGCGCATGCTCAAATGGTGTAATAATGCATCTAGACCAAATGGCACAAGTTGGAGAGAATGTTATCTTGATCAAAGTGCCCCAAAACCCTCTCTGTCCAGAACCAAATTCGAACAAGTTTACATTGGCAACTTTCTCCTTTTGATCTCAACTTGTTTGGACCTGTTCAGAACCTCAAATTATGACACTACACTAAGTGGTGCATCAAGGAGAATAAGTTTGCATGATTAAATCTTGGAAAGTCCATTTCTATTGATTTCTAGGGTTTACAAAAGTTACATTGGCTACCTTGCCCAAATGAGCTCAAACTTGGTGGAACACCCCACTTCTATGTGATATTTCATCCTGTTAAGTCTCATGTCAAGTGAAATTAAATTTCTTGCCCAAACCACCATCAAACACCTTCTGGCAACAACACAAAATCCCTGTTTAGGCCCCTTCCACTAATCTCCATGAGCTGAACTTTTTCCCACGGCCTCACCTGCTCCTCCTCTAACTCCTACATGCTTTGATGCCCAAGGGGCAATGATTAAGGGGGGGCAGAGGCCCAATTTTTTTCTCTGGACAACCATTTCCCTCCCTTTCTCATCTCTCTCCCACTCCTGGCAAGTTCCAGAGCATCCAAAGCCTCCCTCCCCATTGGTTACTCCCACCTGCAGCCACTAGACACAAGTGGCCGCGCGAGTGCACGCGGAAAAGCCGCGGATGCCGGCCAAAGGCGCGCTCTGGAGCGCCTGGCAGGGCGTTCGACCGTTGACGCCACGTCCCTCGACCGCCTCGGGCCTCCGCCTCGCGCCGGTCGAGGTGCCTCGACGTCCGCAACACGCCACCGTGCAGGCCCCCTCGTCTCTCCCTCTCTCTCACCTCCTGCGGCACGTGCCCAGAGCCGCCCGGCTCGACCAATGCATGGCCTCGCACGCGCGAGCACCAGAACCTTGCCCCTCTCCTTCTCTCCCTTCCTCTGGGCGTAGACCACCCCTACAAATACCCCGGACACGCCCATGTGAGCCCCCATGGCTTGCAGCGACGAAAACAGCCTCGCCGGCGCATGAGTTCACGGTGCACCTCGCCCCTTCCCTTAAAGGCCACCCGAGTCCTCTTCGGCTTCCGATGGCTCTCTCTCCCTCCTGCGCGTCATCCCAACCGACTCTCTCCTCTCCCCGCGCCCTCCATAGCCCTCCATGGCCAGAGAGCCGCCGCCGGCCTCCACCTAAATTCAGCCGAGCCCGAGCTCTTCTCCCTCTCCTCTCTCCACTAGCAGGCTCCCCTGAGCAAGGCGGAGATCCCACGCTCTTTCCCTTGTTTGAGGGCGCACCGTAGCGTCGTGCCCAATCTTGCCCGACGGCACCGTCCGCCGGCGTCCAAGCCATTGTCGCCTCGACCATCCCCGGCACCCGTGGCATACACGAGTGGATGCGGCGTTCGGCGCCAAGCTCATCCATAGCCAGGGCGTCGCCGGAGGTGCTCCGTAGCGCCGACAGTCGCCGTCGGGGCTCTTTGCTCCCTCGGCCAGGCAAGCGCGCGGGAGGAAGATGAAGACGAAGGCCCTTCAGGCGGGCCCCGCTCGTCAGTGGCCCAGCCACCGGGCCACGCTGGCAAGTGGAGGCGGGTTCAGCCTCTCACGCGTCCCCGCGGTGAAGGCGAACTCCGCGTGGGCGCCTTCGACGTCGCCCCGTGCGGCCATGCGGCTGGGCCGGCCCACGGTCTATCTGGTGCCTTGTGTGCAGGATAAGGTTAAAGCTTTATTTCCTTTTTCTTTTTCAAGTCAACTTCAAAAATCCATAAATAATTCAACATAGCTCCAAATCCAATGATTCAAATTCCTAGTAGCTCCATAAATCATGATCTATCACATGGTGCTATTTGCACATTTTTCCAGAAACTTTCTCTTCAGAAATATTTATCAAAACCCCATTTTCCATTTCTGTGATGAAATTTAGAAAATCACAGAGAGCTCAAATTTTATCCAAATGCCATGATTCTAATTTCCAGATGCTCCTAAGTTCATAAATTAGTTTATGAACATTTTTCTTAATACTTTCTATGCCACACAATATTATGAGCCATTTCTTCATATTTGTCAACTTTTGCCAATTCATAGGGAATTCATTTGAACTCCAAATCCAGTGAAACCAACTCCTAGATGCTTCTAAAATCATGGTTTGTTAAATGGGTGCCTTTGCTCATTTTTCAAAAATATATTTTTGTACACTTCTTGCAAATCCATAATCCCCTTGATTCCATCATATCAAAATGTTTAGAAACATCCACTGACCCAACTCCAATGAAACCACTCTGGTTATTTTTCATATAACCAGAGATGTCATAGAAAAGTCAAATTAATATTTTTAGAGCACTTTTATTTTCTGCCTTGTTGTGTTGCTTATCACGGTTGCTTTCGACCATAGTTGACGAAGTAGAAATATGCTCGTAGTTGGACCAGAGATATTTGAAGACCTCGAAGACTTTGTTAAAACAGGCAAGTAGCCCTTTGACCATGTCTATGAAACCTTTTTATGCATGTCATATGGCATTTTTATTGCTTGCATCGGAGACATGATGATGAGGTGACCACATGGGGTGGTTTGCCACCGTTACTTCCTCGTTGACACCTGCATGGTGCATGACCCTACCTCCTCATGAGGGTTATGCCGGTGGGCGTACGTAGGATGCTAGAGTAGTTGCTACACAAAAAGGGACGGGGATATGCATGGTGATGGAGGCAAAGTATTTTCAAAAGACTTTTTTTGAAAATCCCGTTGGGTGCCACTTATGCCCGAGGGAGATAATGAGATAGGTAACCACTTGATGACGAAGTGGTGTACCGAGGCAAGTGTGTGTGTTGTTTTTGAAAATGGATTAGATTTAAGATTTGTTAACTGTCCCAACCTTACATGCACACCACTCTACCCTTATATGGGAAAGGGCATTACTGATTACCTAGGCCGATACTTGCTTAGAGCCCGCATTACTAGTGACGGGAGAGTCATTGTTGCGCTCTCTCGAGACGGGGTCGTGCCAGGTAGGGCGGCCATGACTGTTTTCATAGGGCACCGGACACATCGTTGGTACCCCGTGCTTGTGGTATGTGATGAATATGGGAGCGAGGCTCCATGATTTTAAGAGGTGAATGTTGGGCACAGGTGTTACTACCAATCGAGTGGACTCTATGTTAGTGTCGTTTAGGGAAAGGTAATGATCGGGTGCTTACCCCTTGTACTTGATGTACCGCGGGTCGTCAATGACACGGAAGTTCCCCGGATCCTGTGGGTAAAGTGTGCAACCTCTGTAGAGTGTAAAACTATTCGAATAGCCGTGTCCACGGTCAAGGACAGTTGGGCTGTGCTACTTAAACTACGTCTAGATTATACAGACTATGTGTGTGTGTTCATAAACCATTTGGGGTGAGTCAGATGGCTTGACATGATGAACAAGTTGGATTGGTGTCCAACTCCGCATATGTTGATATCTGTAACTTGTCCATGCGGATATCTGTACTCTCGTGATGCATACTTTATATATTGTTAGATCATGTCATTGCACTCAAAACTAGCTTTCTGCAAACTACCTACTTAGTGCTATGTCATTGCATTGTTGTGCCCTGTTCCAATCATGGGTTGCTTGCGAGTACATTCAAAGTACTCATTGGATTTCCCCTGGTTATTTTATTGGCCAGGCATGAAAGAACAAGATATAATGAAGAATAATTCAGCGATGAACATGTGATCTAGGACGCTTCCCATTTAGAATGCCTGTAGGGTTAAGGCAGATGGTATGGGTCCAAGTTGTTATTGAAGATTTCTGCTGCGATGATACACTCAAGACTTGACCATAATGGTCCTACTTGTGTAGAACGGTATGTATGGATGTAAGACTCTTGTTATTCAACTTCTGTGTGTTAAGTGAGCATTGATCTCTGGGATCACTGTACACGTGCATTCGATGATCTCGACTTATGAGTCGGGGTCCCCACAATGCACACCCACTAGTTTCTTTTGTTGAGCTTTCATACATTTATAGCTCTAGTGCATCTGTTGCATGGCAATCCCTACTCCTTGAATTAAAAACAATCGGTGGGCATCTCCATAGCCCATTGATTAGCCTCGTTGATGTGAGACTTTCTCCTTTTTTGCCTTCCCCACATAACCCCCCTCATTATATTCTATTCCACCCATAGTGCTATGTCCATGGCTCGCGCTCATATATTGCAGGAAAGTTTATAGGTTTGAGATTACTAAAGTATGAAACAATTGCTTGTCTTGTCATCGGGGTTGTGCATGATGAGAGCATTCTTGTATGACGAAAATGAAACATGACTAAACTATATGATTTTGTAGGGATGAACTTTCTTTGGCCATGTTATTTTGAGAAGACATAATTGCTTAGTTAGTATGCTTGAAGTATTATCATTTTTATGTCAATATGAACTTTTGCCTTGAATCTTTCGGATCTGAATATTCCTACCACAATTAAGAAGAATCACATTAAAATTATGCCAAATAGCACTCCGCATCAAAAATTTTGTTTTTATCATTTACCTACTCGAGGACGAGCAGGAATTAAGCTTGGGGATGCTTGATACGTCTCCAACGTATCTATAATTTTTGATTGCTCCATGCTATATTATCTACTATTTTAGACTATATTGGGCTTTATTTTCCACTTTTATATTATTTTTGGGACTAACCTATTAACCGGAGGCCCAGCCCAGAATTGCTATTTTTTTTTGCCAATTTTAGTGTTTCGGAGAAACGTAATATCAAACGGAGTCCAAACGGAATGAAACCTTCGGAAACGTGATTTTCTCGTCAAATAAGATCCAGGAGACTTGGACCCTCTGTCAAGAAAGCCACGAGGCGGTCACGAGGGTGTAGGGCGTGCCCCCTGCCTCGTGGGCCCCTCGAAGCTCCACCGATGTACTTCTTCCTCCTATATATACCTACGTACCCCAAAAGATCGGGGACGGAGCCAAAAACCTAATTCCACCGCCGCAACTTTCTGTATCCACGAGATCCCATCTTGGGGCCTGTTCTGGAGCTCCGCCAGAAGGGGCATCGATCATGGTGGGCTTCTACATCATCATCCAAGCCCCTCCAATGAAGTGTGAGTAGTTTATTTCAGACCTATGGGTCCATAGTTAGTAGCTAGATGGCTTCTTCTCTCTTTTTGGTTCTCAATACAATGTTCTCCCCCTCTCTCGTGGAGATCTATTCGATGTAATCTTCTTTTTGCGGTGTGTTTGTTGAGACTGATGAATTGTGGGGTTATGATCAAGTCTATCTATGAATAATATTTGAATCTTCTCTGAATTCTTTTATGTATGATTGGTTATCTTTGCAAGTCACTTCGAATTATCAGTTTGGTTTGGCCTACTAGATTGGTTGTTCTTGCCATGGGAGAAGTGCTTAGCTTTGGGTTCGATCTTGCGGTGTCCTTTCCCAGTGATAGAAGTGGCGGCAAGGCACGTATTGTATTGTTGCCATCGAGGATAACAAGATGGGTTTTTATCATATTGCATGAAACTATCCCTCTACATCATGTCATCTTGCTTAAAGAGTTACTATGTTTTTAACTTAATACTCTAGATGCATGCTGGATAGCGGTCGATGAGTGGAGTAATAGTAGTAGATGCAGGCAGGAGTCGTTCTACTTGTCTCGGACGCGATTCCTATATACATGATCATACCTAGATATTCTCATAACTATGCTCAATTCTGTCAATTACACAACAGTAATTTGTTCACCCACCGTAGAATACTTATGCTCTTGAGAGAAGCCACTAGTGAAACCTATGGCCCCCGGGTCTCTTTCTCATCATATCAATCTCCAATCATGGGTTGCTTGCGAGTACATTCAAAGTACTCATTGGCTTGCCACTGGTTATTTTATTGGCCAGGCATGAAAGAACAAGATATAATGAAGAATACTTCGGCGACGAACATGCGAGCTAGGACGGTTCCCAGTGAGAATGCCTTTAGGGTTAAGGCAGATGGCATGGGTCCAAGTTGTTATTGAAGATTTCCGTTGTGATGATACACTCAAGACTTGACCATAATGGTCCTACTTGTGTAGAACGATATGTATGTATGTAAGACTCTTGTTATTTAGCTTCTGTGTGTTCAGTGAGCATTGGTCTCTGGAATCACTGTACACGTGCATTCGGTGATTTCGACTTATGAGTCGGGGTCCCCATAGAGCTGGTATCAGAGCCATTCTGACTGTAGGAAGCCTTAGTTAGCATGGTCATTAGTTAGGGTAAAACTATTTCCAAAACTACTACTAGTTTTCAAAACTATCTATACTTCTCTTCCCTTCTCAGTTTTTCGAAAACTAAGGTATACTTTCCTTATTGATCTCTTCCCCATCAAAACCTTTAGTCGCTAGAACCCTTATGCCCTTGACCACTAGATTCCTTGTAATCCTTGTGGATAACCTAGAAGGACGACGCCTTGCCAGACATTCGCCCACGTCTTCTGAACAAAAGTTTGGCGACACCACGACAGGACGATACCAATAGAAGATACCGTCTCGAGGAATGAGGACATCGGGACCCAGAAGATGGTGACACCCTCGACACTGCCCCAGGATGATGCAACCTTGGCCTACGATGACCAGGGTATAGGATATGCAAGATCATGATATACATCGCTAATAGAGGAATCCTGTCCTTACAGTTGTTGTATCGGCAACCATCGGTGGATGAGAACCTCTCCATTTGGTCAGCCTCACCATAGTGAGCAGGAAAATGGTTCTCCTCATCCCCCGCTCTTGGTGTCGATGTTGTAATCAACATAACCGACATGATGGACCTATATTATGCCTTGATAATGTCATTGCATAAAGGATTGCCTACCTAGTACCATCGACGGGTTAGAAGACAAAAAGGGGATCGTCGTGATTAAGAAGACAACAGAAGACCAAGTCAATGCCAGTTATGAGGAGCCACCTTCACCCCATCACTTCAACATGCGAGAAGTTGTTGAAGAATCTTCGGGCTCAACCCGGATTGTTTCATCGAACAACTACAAGAGACGTAGCAACATCTGAGGAAAACCCAAAAGACTGCATGAGGCACGAAGTAAAGCACGACTACTTAGTCCGAGAACCCCTAGGGTAGGATGAATCGTGTACCCCCTATGCGCAGTCGAGTCCGTATGATGGTTCGAATAGAACCATGACTGTGTGTTGCTGCCTTGTGACCATGAGGTCATGGGTTCAAGTCCTGGAAACAACCTCTTACAGAAATGTAGGGAAAGGCTGCGTACTATAGACCCAAAGTGGTCGGACCCTTCCCTGGACCCTGCGCAAGCGGGAGCTACATGCACCAGGTTGCCTTTTTTTTTGATATAAGTCGCACTTTTGCCCTAGGCAACAAGTACGCGACTATATGACCTTCCTTGTTTTCCTTTGTTTGTCCCTTCTGGCACTTGTTTGTTTGCACTTAGAACCCCCTTTAGGCATTCCCCTCCTCTATGCTACTTCTCCCTCTCATCTCTCTCATCAACTGAAGGCTAGCAAGACAAAATGCACCGAGAATTCCACCTCGGCAGCCAACTAGCAATGAAGACTTTTTGCTACAACCTCCACGACCGAGTGCTTCCCCATAGAGTTATGTTAAAACCTCCAGACTAGAAACCCGTTCCTAGACCCTTTGAGACTTCACAAGACACCCCAGCTCGAATCCTTAACCATGTGCTTAACCCATAGAATTGCAAGAGAACCAGTTCAGCCTCCGTAACCTTGCTTATCACTGGGTTCATTATGAAACTAGTAGACATAGTGAAAGAGTAGGTTGTCATCCTAATATCGCACAAGAACTAATGATGCCATAGGGAAGACAAATTGAGGATATAGGAATAGATGACAAATGACTTGATGAGTTTACATCAGTGACCTAGAGGGATTTATCTGAGACTATTTGGTGGATCATGAGGCTTTCATGTTGGTAGGTGAACTCGGTGGGATCATGTTAATATGGCAGCATAGCTTTCATTACCACTGAGTAAATTGGATTTAGTAGGACAATTATGGTCGCGAGCTGAAATTCTTGGATGCATGAGGATTAGACTTAGCCAAGGGATATTGATAGGAGATAGTTGGCACTACAATGATAACTTGAGGGAAACTTGTAGGAATTCTAGTTGGACATGAGATTTGGATTTAAGCAGGTGATTCTAGTTGAATATAGAAGCTGAGTAAGTCTACATGGTTCGGAGTAAATTGGATTTAGATCGATGATCTCAACCGTGATACCATGTTTCTCGGTGGACAATAAACTAGGAGATTGGATTAATTGTCGGTGTTGATTTAGGGATCTATATAAGCATGACCTTGGAGTTTACTTGACCATGATGATGGAAATTGGTGGATTTACTATAGTAAGGATAGCCTTTCAAGTGTTTGGGGATTATAGGACTTGAGGAGATCATGTGGAGCACCCTAGACACTGGATTTGTAGAATTAAAGGATTATATAGTGATTAATGGTAGTTAACGGGTTGTTGGAGTTGATTCATAG
This sequence comes from Triticum aestivum, assembly GCF_018294505.1. Lineage (NCBI taxonomy): Eukaryota > Viridiplantae > Streptophyta > Magnoliopsida > Poales > Poaceae > Triticum > Triticum aestivum. The sequence goes on from NC_057803.1 coordinate 232,654,246, forward strand.
GAAGGAAACAAGATTTTGGAGTGGCATGTGACGTGTTTCCTTAGGATAGAGGTGCTTTATCTTAGACTTTGGAAGAATAGGCTGAGTACTTCGATTGTCACGTTCAAGCTTCGCGGCTTATATGCTCTACCCATGGATTTTTAGGGGTAGCCATACATATGAGTTTGGGGATCGTAGACATATATGATTTTGTTAGACCTCCCCTCGGGAGTCACGAGCATATAGACAACATGAGTGAGGACTGGATTTGACCTATACGAAATGATGCTTTCGGTGGTATAAGGTTATTTGTTTGAAGGACTAGGTAGAACTATTGGCATCTCAGAAACTGTACTCAAGGATAAGATGATAAACGCTCACTCGCACCCTAGAATCCTTGAAACCCTTAAGCCCCACCATGCCACGATATGGTCGGAATCACAACCATGGGCTTTGGCTCTAGGACAAGGAAACCTTGGCCAATACTAAACCGTTACCACCACCAATGCCCCAGCCTACCTTATGTACCCCATGAACAGAAACTTCATGGAGTACTTGGTCACGTTGGTTGTCACTTTTACTTGGTGACCTACTCATCTACCCAAAGATGGAAGAAGAACCGTTCAACTAGTTAGGGAACATTTGAAGACCGCCATGTCAAGGAGGAAGAACTATACCAACCACCACCATCAAGAAGTACACTTTTGCTTCAAGGACCATGGGTATATGCAAGACACTCCTCTCAAAGGAACCAATCATTTCCATGACAAGGAAACCCACACCAAGAATCATTGGCCCTCTTCGAGATCACTCCAAGATTTAACAACCTCCTCTGAGATCGCTACGAGCAGAAGAGAAGACAATTACCAGCTGGAGTTACCACCTGAGTTACCCACTGTGTACAGCGTTTTCTACGCGACACACCCGGGAAGTGTTTCCAACTTCCTAACTAGCCCGATCACTACGAGGGCATCGGCCACGGATCCATCAACCCCTAGCCCAATCTAACCTACCGCAAGCTACCCATTAGCAACCTGGATCAAGAAGAACGTCATACACGAAGCCACACCATCAAGTGCTTCAAATTCACTGGAGCACCACAGGAAGTAGAAGCAACATGAGGACTTGAAGCCTACCCCAGGCCCAAGTATCTCTATCCCTTTCCGCGCCTAGTCTGTGAATCTCGGGGACGAGATTCTTGTAAGGGGGTAGGTCTGTCACACCCTGATTTTCATGCCACAACACTTAAGCTAATAAATCATGATAAGATGTGGTATGACAAAAACTTTTGAGTGTTTTGGACCTTGCCTTGATTGGATTTTGTCTGTTGTTTGCAAGTGCTCTAAAAAACCAAATAAATCTTCCAACTCCTATACTTCATCTCCTTGCCCCAAACTTCTGCCCAATGATCATGCCATCTGTATAGTGCAATATAGTATTTTCTTACAAAAATAATTTCGCCAAGTAGTATTTTCCAAAGTTAGTTTTCGAAAAACCCCTAAATTAAGGTTTGCACTACAAGTACTTGATTTGGGGTATGAAAAATATTTCAAAGAGTATATTTGAAACCTATTAAATATAGGATTCCCATAACCCACAAAAAATATAATTTTAACAATTATTTTCCTATTTTATTTCAAAGCTTTTTCTTAAGGCGATAAATGGTCTTTAATAGGGAAAAATTATTTTATTGTTTCAAAAATATTTGAAAATCAGGGAAACTCTGTGGACATATATTTTCCATATATAAGAGTTTCAACACATGGTCATGTTCAAAATATTGGACAAAACCTCCCAAAACCATTTCTGCCCATTTCAAGGATTTGAAATATTTCTACACGAAATATTCCCCAACAATTCCAAGAAAATTCTAGCATGTCACATATGACATGTTTGATGATCTTGCCAAGTCTCATGAAATGGAGAACAATATAACCCCATGAAACCCTGTCAAAACCATTTCTGTCCTTTTTCAAGTTTGAACAACTTTGCACTGTCAAACATGTCCAAATGCTCTCAAACTTGGTGCACATGCTCAAATGGTGTAATAATGCATCTAGACCAAATGGCACAAGTTGGAGAGAATGTTAGCTTGATCAAAGTGCCCCAAAACCCTCTCTGTCCAGAACCAAATTTGAACAAGTTTACGTTGGCAACTTTCTCCTTTTGATCTCAATTTTTTTTGACATGTTCAGAACCTCAAATTATGACACTATACTAAGGGGTGCATCAAGGAGAATAAATTTGCATGATTAAATCTTGGAAAGTCCATTTTTGTTGATTTCTAGGGTTTACAAAAGTTACATTGGCTACCTTGCCCAAATGAGCTCAAACTTCGTGGAACACCCCACTTCTATGTGACATTTCATCCGGTTAAGTCTCATGTCAAGTGAAATTAAATTTCTTGCCCAAACCACCATCAAACACCTTCTGGCAAAAACTCAAAATCCCTGTTTAGGCCCCTTCCACTAATCTCCATGAGCTGAACTTTTTCCCACGGCCTCACCTGCTCCTCCTCTAACTCCTACATGCTTTGCTGCCCAAGGGGCAATGATTAAGGGGGTGGCAGAGGCCCATTTATTTTTCTTTGGACAACCACTTTCCCTCCCTTTCTTATCTCTCTCCCACTCCTGGCAAGTTCCAGAGCATCCAAAGCCTCCCTTCCCATTGTTTACTCCCACCTGCAGCCACTAGACACAAGTGGCCGCGCGAGTGCGCGCGGAAAAGCCACGGATGCCGGCCAAAGGCGCGCTCTGGAGCGCCTGGCAGGGCGTTCGACCGTTGACGCCACGTCCCCCAACCACCTCGGGCCTCCCCCTCGCGCCAGTCGAGGTGCCTCGACGTACGCAACATGCCACCGTGCAGGCCCCCTCGTCTCTCCCTGTCTCCCACCTCCTACGGCGTGTGCCCAGAGCCGCCCCGCTCGGCCAATGCATGGCCTCGCACGCGCGAGCACCAGATCCTTGTCCCGCTCCTTCTCTCCCTTCCTCTGGGCGTAGACCACCCCTACAAACACCCCGGACACGCCCCACGTGAGCCCCCGTGGCTTGCAGCGATGGCAACAGCCTCGCCGGCGCATGAGCTCACGGTGCACCTCGCCCCTTCCCTTAAAGGCCACCCGAGCCCTCTTCGGCTTCCGATGGCTCTCTCTCCCTCCTGCGCGTCATCCCGACCGGCTCTCTCCTCTCCCCGCGCCCTCCATAGCCCTCCATGGCCGGAGAGCCGCCGCTGGCCTCCGCCTAAATTCAGCCGAGCCCGAGCTCTTCTCCCTCTCCTCTCTCCACCAGCAGTCTCCCCTGAGCAAGGCGGAGCTCCCATGCTCTTTCCCTCGTCTAAGGGCGCACCGTAGCGCCGTGCGCAATTTTGCCCGACGCCACCGTCCGCCGGCGTCCGAGCCGCCTCGCCTTGACCATCCCCGGCGGCCGTGGCATACGCGAGTGGATGCGGCATTCGGCGCCGAGCTCATCCATAGCCAGGGCGTCGCCGGAGGTGCTCCGTAGCGCCGGCAGTTGCCGTCGGGGCTCTTTGCTCCCTCGGCCAGGCAAGCGCGCGGGAGAAAGACAAAGACGAAGGCCCTGCAGGCGGGCCCCGCTCATCAGTGGCCCAACCACCGGGCCATGCTGGCAAGTGGAGGCGGATTCAACCTCTCACGCGTCCCTGCGGTGAAGGCGAACTCCGCGTGGGCGCCTTCGACGTTGCCTCGTGCGGCCATGCGGCTGGGCCGGCCCATGATCTATCTGGTGCCTTGTGCGCAGGATAAGGTTAAAGCCTTATTTCCTCTTTCTTTTTCAAGTCAACTTCAAAAATCCATAAATAATTCAACAGAGCTCCAAATCCAATGATTCAAATTCCTAGTAGCTCCATAAATCATGATCTATCACATGGTGCTATTTGCACATTTTTCCAGAAACTTTCTCTTCAGAAATATTTATCAAAACCCCATTTTCCATTTCTGTGATGAACTTTAGAAAACCACAAAGATCTCAAATTTGATCCAAATGCTATGATTCAAATTTCTAGATGCTCCTAAGTTCATAAATTAGTTTATGAACATTTTTCTTAATACTTTCTATGCCACACAATATTATGAGCCATTTCTTCATATTTTTCAACTTATGCCAATTCATAGGGAATTCATTTGAACTCCAAATCCAGTGAAACCAACTCCTAGATGCTTCTAAAATCATGGTTTGTTAAATGGGTGCCTTTGCTCATTTTTCAAAAATATATTTTTGTACACTTCTTGCAAATCCATAATCCCCTTGATTCCATCATATCAAAATGTTTAGAAACATCCACTGACCCAACTCCAATGAAACCACTCTGGTTATTCTTCATATAACCAGAGATATCCTAGAAAAGTCAAATTAATATTTTTAGCGCACTTTTACTTTCTGCCTTGTTGTTTTGCTTATCACGGTTGCTTTCAGCCATAGTTGACGAAGTAGACGAAATGCTCGGAGTTGGACCAGAGATATTTGAAGACCTCGAAGACTTTGTTAAAACAGGCAAGCAGCCCTTTGACCATGTCTATGAAACCTTTTTATGCATGTCATATGGCATTTTTATTGCTTGCATCGGAGACATGATGATGAGGTGACCACATGGGGTGGTTTCCACCGTTACTTCCTCGTTGATACCTGCATGGTGCACGACCCTACCTCCTTATGAGGGTTATGCCGGTGGGAGTATGTAGGATGCTAGAGTAGTTTCTACGCAAAAAGGGACAGGGATATGCATGGTGATGGAGGCAAAGTATTTTCAAAAGACTTTTTTTGAAAATCCCGTCGGGTGCCACTTATGCCCGAGGGAGATAATGAGATGGGTAACCACTTCATGATGAAGTGGTGTACCGAGGCAAGTGTGTGTGTTGTTTTTGAAAATGGATTAGATTTAAGATTTGTCGACTGTCCCAACCTTACATGCGCAACCACTCTACCCTTATATGGGAAAGGGCATTACTGATTACCTAGGCCGATACTAGCTTGCCCACTTCTATGTGACATTTCATCCTGTTAAGTCTCATGTCAAGTGAAATTAAATTTCTTGCCCAAACCACCATCAAACACCTTCTGGCAACAACACAAAATCCCTGTTTAGGCCCCTTCCACTAATCTCCATGAGCTGAACTTTTTCCCACGGCCTCACCTGCTCCTCCTCTAACTCCTACATGCTTTGATGCCCAAGGGGCAATGATTAAGGGGGGGCAGAGGCCCAATTTTTTTCTCTGGACAACCATTTCCCTCCCTTTCTAATCTCTCTCCCACTCCTGGCAAGTTCCAGAGCATCCAAAGCCTCCCTCCCCATTGGTTACTCCCACCTGCAGCCACTAGACACAAGTGGCCGCGCGAGTGCACGCGGAAAAGCCGCGGATGCCGGCCAAAGGCGCGCTCTGGAGCGCCTGGCAGGGCGTTCGACCATTGACGCCACGTCCCTCGACCGCCTCGGGCCTCCCCCTCGCGCCGGTCGAGGTGCCTCGACGTCCGCAACACGCCACCGTGCAGGCCCCCTCGTCTCTCCCTCTCTCTCACCTCCTGCGGCACGTGCCCAGAGCCGCCCGGCTCGACCAATGCATGGCCTCGCACGCGCGAGCACCAGAACCTTGCCCCTCTCCTTCTCTCCCTTCCTCTGGGCGTAGACCACCCCTACAAATACCCCGGACACGCCCATGTGAGCCCCCATGGCTTGCAGCGACGAAAACAGCCTCGCCGGCGCATGAGTTCACGGTGCACCTCGCCCCTTCCCTTAAAGGCCACCCGAGTCCTCTTCGGCTTCCGATGGCTCTCTCTCCCTCCTGCGCGTCATCCCAACCGACTCTCTCCTCTCCCCGCGCCCTCCATAGCCCTCCATGGCCGGAGAGCCGCCGCCGGCCTCCACCTAAATTCAGCCGAGCCCGAGCTCTTCTCCCTCTCCTCTCTCCACTAGCAGGCTCCCCTGAGCAAGGCGGAGATCCCACGCTCTTTCCCTTGTTTGAGGCCGCACCGTAGCGTCGTGCCCAATCTTGCCCGACGGCACCGTCCGCCGGCGTCCAAGCCATTGTTGCCTCGACCATCCCCGGCACCCGTGGCATACACGAGTGGATGCGGCGTTCGGCGCCAAGCTCATCCATAGCCAGGGCGTCGCCGGAGGTGCTCCGTAGCGCCGGCAGTCGCCGTCGGGGCTCTTTGCTCCCTCGGCCAGGCAAGCGCGAGGGAGGAAGATGAAGACGAAGGCCCTTCAGGCGGGCCCCACTCGTCAGTGGCCCAGCCACCGGGCCACGCTGGCAAGTGGAGGCGGGTTCAGCCTCTCACGCGTCCCCGCAGTGAAGGCGAACTCCGCGTGGGCGCCTTCGACGTCGCCCCGTGCGGCCATGCGGCTGGGCCGGCCCACGGTCTATCTGGTGCCTTGTGTGCAGGATAAGGTTAAAGCTTTATTTCCTTTTTCTTTTTCAAGTCAACTTCAAAAATCCATAAATAATTCAACATAGCTCCAAATCCAATGATTCAAATTCCTAGTAGCTCCATAAATCATGATCTATCACATGGTGCTATTTGCACATTTTTCCAGAAACTTTCTCTTCAGAAATATTTATCAAAACCCCATTTTCCATTTCTGTGATGAAATTTTAGAAAATCACAGAGAGCTCAAATTTTATCCAAATGCCATGATTCAAATTTCCAGATGCTCCTAAGTTCATAAATTAGTTTATGAACATTTTTCTTAATACTTTCTATGCCACACAATATTATGAGCCATTTCTTCATATTTGTCAACTTTTGCCAATCCATAGGGAATTCATTTGAACTCCAAATCCAGTGAAACCAACTCCTAGATGCTTCTAAAATCATGGTTTGTTAAATGGGTGCCTTTGCTCATTTTTCAAAAATATATTTTTGTACACTTCTTGCAAATCCATAATCCCCTTGATTCCATCATATCAAAATGTTTAGAAACATCCACTGACCCAACTCCAATGAAACCACTCTGGTTATTTTTCATATAACCAGAGATGTCCTAGAAAAGTCAAATTAATATTTTTAGAGCACTTTTATTTTCTGCCTTGTTGTGTTGCTTATCACGGTTGCTTTCGACCATAGTTGACGAAGTAGAAATATGCTCGTAGTTGGACCAGAGATATTTGAAGACCTCGAAGACTTTGTTAAAACAGGCAAGTAGCCCTTTGACCATGTCTATGAAACCTTTTTATGCATGTCATATGGCATTTTTATTGCTTGCATCGGAGACATGATGATGAGGTGACCACATGGGGTGGTTTGCCACCGTTACTTCCTCGTTGACACCTGCATGGTGCATGACCCTACCTCCTCATGAGGGTTATGCCGGTGGGCGTACGTAGGATGCTAGAGTAGTTGCTACACAAAAAGGGACGGGGATATGCATGGTGATGGAGGCAAAGTATTTTCAAAAGACTTTTTTTGAAAATCCCGTCGGGTGCCACTTATGCCCGAGGGAGATAATGAGATAGGTAACCACTTGATGACGAAGTGGTGTACCGAGGCAAGTGTGTGTGTTGTTTTTGAAAATGGATTAGATTTAAGATTTGTCAACTGTCCCAACCTTACATGCACACCACTCTACCCTTATATGGGAAAGGGCATTACTGATTACCTAGGCCGATACTAGCTTGCAGCCTGCATTACTAGTGACGGGAGAGTCATTGTTGCGCTCTCTCGAGACGGGGTCGTGCCAGGTAGGGCGGCCATGACTGTTTTCATAGGGCACCGGACACATCGTTGGTACCCCGTGCTTGTGGTATGTGATGAATATGGGAGCGAGGCTCCATGATTTTAAGAGGTGAATGTTGGGCACAGGTGTTACTACCAATCGAGTGGACTCTATGTTAGTGTCGTTTAGGGAAAGGTAATGATCGGGTGCTTACCCCTTGTACTTGATGTACCGCGGGTCGTCAATGACACGGAAGTTCCCCGGATCCTGTGGGTAAAGTGTGCAACCTCTGTAGAGTGTAAAACTATTCGAATAGCCGTGTCCACGGTCAAGGACAGTTGGGCTGTGCTGCTTAAACTACGTCTAGATTATACAGACTATGTGTGTGTGTTCATAAACCATTTGGGGTGAGTCAGATGGCTTGACATGATGAACAAGTTGGATTGGTGTCCAACTCCGCATATGTTGATATCTGTAACTTGTCCATGCGGATATCTGTACTCTCGTGATGCATACTTTATATATTGTTAGATCATGTCATTGCACTCAAAACTAGCTTTCTGCAAACTACCTACTTAGTGCTATGTCATTGCATTGTTGTGCCCTGTTCCAATCATGGGTTGCTTGCGAGTACATTCAAAGTACTCATTGGATTTCCCCTGGTTATTTTATTGGCCAGGCATGAAAGAACAAGATATAATGAAGAATAATTCAGCGATGAACATGTGATCTAGGACGCTTCCCATTTAGAATGCCTGTAGGGTTAAGGCAGATGGTATGGGTCCAAGTTGTTATTGAAGATTTCTGCTGCGATGATACACTCAAGACTTGACCATAATGGTCCTACTTGTGTAGAACGGTATGTATGGATGTAAGACTCTTGTTATTCAACTTCTGTGTGTTAAGTGAGCATTGATCTCTGGGATCACTGTAAACGTGCATTCGATGATCTCGACTTATGAGTCGGGGTCCCCACAATGCACACCCACTAGTTTCTTTTGTTGAGCTTTCATACATTTATAGCTCTAGTGCATCTGTTGCATGGCAATCCCTACTCCTTGCATTAACAACAATCGATGGGCATCTCCATAGCCCATTGATTAGCCTCGTTGATGTGAGACTTTCTCCTTTTTTGTCTTCCCCACATAACCCCCCTCATTATATTCTATTCCACCCATAGTGCTATGTCCATGGCTCGCGCTCATATATTGCGTGAAAGTTTATAGGTTTGAGATTACTAAAGTATGAAACAATTGCTTGTCTTGTCATCGGGGTTGTGCATGATGAGAGCATTCTTGTATGACGAAAATAAAACGTGACTAAACTGTATGATTTTGTAGGGATGAACTTTCTTTGGCCATGTTATTTTGAGAAGACATAATTGCTTAGTTAGTATGCTTGAAGTATTATCATTTTTATGTCAATATGAACTTTTGCCTTGAAACTTTCGGATCTGAATATTCCTACCACAATTAAGAAGAATTACATTAAAATTATGCCAAGTAGCACTCCGCATCAAAAATTCTGTTTTTATCATTTACCTACTCGAGGACGAGTAGGAATTAATCTTGGGGATGCTTGATACGTCTCCAACGTATCTATAATTTTTGATTGCTACATGCTATATTATCTACTATTTTGGACTATATTGGGCTTTATTTTCCACTTTTATATTATTTTTGGGACTAACCTATTAACTGGAGGCCCAGCCCAGAATTGCTATTTTTTTGCCTATTCCAGTGTTTCGGAGAAACGTACTATCAAACAGTGTCCAAACGGAATGAAACCTTCGGAAACGTGATTTTCTCATCAGATAATATCCAGGAGACTTGGAACTCCGTCAAGAAAGCCACGAGGCGGTCACGAGGGTGGAGGGCGCGCCCCCTGCCTCGTGGGCCCCTCGAAGCTCCACCGATTTACGTCTTCCTCCTATATATACCTACGTACCCCCAAACGATCGAGGACGGAGCCAAAAACCTAATTCCACCACCGCAACTTTCTGTATCCACGAGATCCCATCTTGGGGCCTGTTCTGGAGCTCCGCCGGAAGGGGCATCGATCACGGAGGGCTTCTACATCATCATCCAAGCCCCTCTGATGAAGTGTTAGTAGTTTATTTTAGACCTACAGGTCCATAGTTACTAGCTAGATGGCTTCTTCTCTCTTTTTTGATCTCAATACAATGTTCTCCCCCTCTCTCGTGGAGATCTATTCGATGTAATCTTCTTTTTGCGGTGTGTTTGTTAAGACCGATGAATTGTGGGTTTATGATCAAGTCTATCTATGAATAATATTTGAATCTTCTCTGAATTCTTTTATGTATGATTGGTTATCTTTGCAACTCTCTTTGAATTATCAGTTTGGTTTGGCCTACTAGATTGGTTGTTCTTGCCATGGGAGAAGTGCTTAGCTTTGGGTTCGATCTTGCGGTGTCCTTTCCCAGTGATAGAAGGGGCGGCAAGGCACGTATTGTATTGTTGCCATCGAGGATAACAAGATGGGTTTTTTATCATATTGCATGAAACTATCCCTCTACATCATGTCATCTTGCTTAAAGCATTACTCTGTTTTTAACTTAATACTCTAGATGCATGCTGGACAGCGGTCGATGAGTGGAGTAATAGTAGTAGATGCAGGCAGGAGTCGGTCTACTTGTCTCAGATGTGATGCCTATATACATGATCATACCTAGATATTCTCATAACTATGCTCAATTCTGTCAATTGCTCAACAGTAATTTGTTCACCCATCGTAGAATACTTATGCTCTTGAGAGAAGCCACTAGTGAAACCTATGGCCCCCGGGTCTCTTTCTCATCATATCAATTTCCATCACTTTATTATTGCTTTGCTTTTACCTTTTTACTTTGCATCTCTATACCAAAAATACCAAAAATACCAAAAATATTATTTATCATCTCTACCAGATCTCACTTTCGTAAGTGACCGTGAAGGGATTGACAACCCCTAAGCGCGTTTGTTGCGTTGAGCTATTGTTTTTTGCGTAGGTACGAGGGACTCACGCGTAGACTCCTACTCGATTGATACCTTGGTTCTCAAAAACTGAGGGAAATACTTACGCTACTTTGCTGCATCATCCTCTCGTCTTCGGGGAAATCCAACGCAGTGCTCAAGAGGTAGCAAACTAATCCAGCAAGACCAACAGGTGTGTCATCACCCCGATAAGAGCCGTGTGTATCTCGTTCCCAGGACACAACCGTCTATGCAAAGTGGACAATAGCCTGAATACCATTGAGTTTCCCCGAGACAACACCACCGACTGCTAGGTAGGTGGACCAACACTCGTGAGGAGCACTGGCCTGGTTTGTTGATTAAAATTCCACGGGGTCCAGAAAGTCCCTATGTAAGTTTTAATTGTTATTAGGCAAATGGTAAACCAATGTTGGGCTTTGCTGGAAGAGTTATACCTAAGCGAATGATCAGGGGGGTCCCCATAAAACCCCACACATGTTAGGAGTGCTCAATCATGGAACATAACACCGGTATGACGAAAACTAGGGTGGCAAGAGTGGAACAAAACACCAAGAAAAAGGCCGAGCCTTCCACCCTTTACCAAGTATATAGATGCATTAATTAAATAATAGATATTGTGATATCCCATGATATCCATGTCCCAACATGGAACAACCTGCACTGCACCTGCAACTAGCAATGCTATGAGAGTGGCTGAGCAAAGTGGTAAAATAGCCAAACAATGGTTAGCTAGGATGGTGAAAAATGTTCGAGGCTTATCATGGCATTTTGGGAGGCTTGACAAACAAGTGGTAGCTAGCACGACATAGCGATAGCATCGAGACAACTAGCAAAGCAAAAATAGTAGTGATATCCAAGGTAATGGTCATCTTGCCTGAAATGCCACTCGGAAGAAGATCAAGTCCATGTGGAAGACGAACAAGTGTAGTCGAACGAATCCTCACAATCGCAACAGAGCCGGGGCTATTGATAAGAAGCACAATCAGAAAGAAGCAAACAACATAGTAAACAAACAAGCATAAACATGGCATGATGCACAACCAAGTATGATGCGTGTCCCGTTTATTGAGTCATGGCATGGCAAAGTGCAATGAACAATATGATAAATTAAGTGGAGCTCAATATGCAATGAGTTGCGTATTGATGAAACACCAAATTCAATCATTTAGTTTGCTCTCGTTTATGCTACTCATCAAATTTAAATGTTGGTTTACATGGCAAGAGTGAAGCATAAGCAAACACATATTTAGGCATTTTAAATGAGGCGGGAACAACTAACAACAATTCCGGAAAATCCCCGTGTGCATATTTTGGATTTGGTACTGTTCTACCCTACACACAATTTGGAATATGATGCACCCCCACATAGTTCCGTCTAGATGATGATATTTATCACGATTTGGTCTTTCCCACCTCACCTACACCACTTGAGTGAAATGAAAAAGGTAACACAGGTGATGGTGATGCTCTTATCCCACTAGTAGACTATCATGACATTGATTGCTTGCAAGATGTTGATCCCCCTATTGCCATGATTCATGCTAGTATGATTTCCCCATGCGATGATTTACCCATTTATGACGAGTTTGATGATTGCCATGTGGAGTCTATTAGTTGTGATGCCATGTTGCATAGGATCATCTGTGATAATTCTCTTGGTCACATAATGTTTAACAATCTTCTTGATTTGTCATATGCTATGAATGAGATCAACCACATGTCATATTTGCAATCTCATCGTAGTAATTATGCATATGCCATTAAAATGAACCCAATTTGCACATATGGCATAGATGATAAGCCCATGGTTATTGGCATTTGTTTTTATTGTGATGATATTGATATGCTTCCTTTGCATCATTTGTCTCGTATGCCATGCCATGACCACCTAGCTTCGGATATGCATTGTTTTGGATATTGTCCATTTTCTCCATATGATGTTTCCAATATTGCTCATGAGGAGACCCCCATAGTTTCCTCATACATGTTAGGAGATTTTGATCCATCCCATCCATTGCATGATCCCACTAATACTTGTGTGCACAATATGCTCCCCATGAATGATAATGTTATTGTTGTGCCATATACTAACACGCTCAATTTGTGCCCCCATTGTGTCATACATAACAACTATTCTTTCATGATGGATGGCATGCTCTTATATCATGCTTACAATTTGTTTGAGCGATGCTTATCTTGTGCTAACTAACACGTGCACATACACATCATGATGGATGATGGGTACATTTACCACACACACAGTTTCTTTGGTATGTGTATCTTTTGTGTAGGTACCCATGAATACTTGTCAACCTCACAGTCCCATGAGTTGACAAAACGAGCTCTACGGAGCAATGATGACTTGGGATCCCATGGATTGTCCTTACCACTGTCCCCTTTGCACAAATACTTCACACATTTCTTCTACATGGCCCTCGCATGGTTATGGCTTATTGTCCATTATGTATAATTTGCCCATATTGCCATAATCACTTTGCATGATATGCCCATTCCTATGCCTTTGCCATGCATTTGCGACCCATGCTTTGCTTTACACATGATGATTGATTCTCATACTTGTGTGTGTATTGGCATGCTTGGTGGAGATATCTCTTGTTATTGACATGTTTTCTTTGTGCCCAATGCTTATGATGATACTTTGACATTACTTTGTGTTCGTTCTTGCAATATGTCATGTGCAATGTCTATGCCTATTATTTGCTCACATGACATGATTGCCATGATTCCCTCTAGTGTGTTGCATCTTCGCTCCACTAGTTTGCACGACTTGATTTCTATGCTTGCTTATGTTGCATCACCGATGATTTATACTTGCTCATTTCATGCGGTTGATGACAACCATTTCCATGCTTTACACATGATTGTTATTGCTTCTTGTCATATGTCTCCATATGCCTCTCTCATGCTAGATCTCTTGCTATGTATTGAGTGCAACAATGATTCTACTCTTGCTCATGAGCTTGCCCCCATAGCATTCTCACATATATTTAGAGATTTTGACATATTTCTTATGAAGAATGCTTGTCTTACCTCTTTGCACCATATACATAGTGCCATGAATATAGCGATTGTTGCATCATATTATTCATGCACTTGTGCTTCTAATGGTTATGTGCAAGAGAAGAGAACCATCATGATGGATGATGTGTTTATCTACCATGCACATATGTTCTTTCCTTGGTTGTGTGCATGTCTAGGATACTGGGACTTCATGTCGACTTCCACTTTACGTGAGTTGACCATTCAAGCTCTTGAGAGTGAGCCTCGTACATTCGACCATGACTCGCTTCTACACCACATTTCCTACCACTTTGGCATTGTGAAGGATGTACAAGGACATGACTTCAAGGTGACATCTTTCTTGAGCATGGATATTGTGGATCCTACTTCATGTGTTGCTTTCACCCTGACATATTGCACGCATGCTAGAGATCTTGCTTCAACTTAACATTGACACATTGCCATGCTTCATGACATATATACCTTGTGTGTTGCATCCAATTCTTGGATCACTTGCTCCTCTCATATGTTTGGTTGCAAAAATGTCATTTCTTCACGTATGCCATGTACCATTGCTTGTCACATGATTGACTTGATTGCCTCACACATGATGAACAATTGCTCTTTCTATTGTGTTGAGTGCCACACTATATTCACTACACCCTATGCACATTATGCTTGGATTGTCTTGCACTTGTCCCATGTGTTTAGACACTTCATTTTATTTGGTGCTGTGAATGATTCTTATGCCTACCATCGACCATTTGTCGAGCGCTTTATGCATGATTGCTATGACAATGAGGTATATGCTCATTCTCTTGACACACATATTTGCATCACTACCACACATTTACATGCTTGTTACCATGATATCTTTGCTTGTGACCGATTAATATGCTTACATGCCATGTCACAATTCTTTGTCACACCATATGCTTCACATGATGGCGACACTTGTTTGGTGACTCACCTATCGAATGATTGGTTTTTCACTAACCCTAACCACATTTGTTTTTCCAGGTGTTTGTTGTCTTTCCTCCTTTTGAAGGAATCGCTAGACGGTGCGACATTGGAGAGTGCACATTTCTAGCTACTAGATGATGAGTACTTGGTGCACGGCCACTTCTACACGGCGAAGCCATCTCTTTCCCATGGTGATTTGGTTTTCGATCCGAGGTCGGATCTTTCCCAATGGGGGGAGCATCATATTGACATCACCATGTCAAGATTTCGTTTAGTGAGTGACACGTGCGACATCTACTTCACATACACAAAGGTGAATCATCTCCTTTACACGTGCTCACTTGACCCCTTCAAGGATGGTATACTACTTGACACCCCTCTCGTGTGCATGCATATGTATTGTCGGAGCTTCACGGATGACGAGGAGGAGTGCAAGCGCCAAGGAACAACTAAACTATCCGCGAGGGAAGCATGGAAGCGTCGACGGAAGAAGACAAAGCTGCTGAAGCTACAACGGCCGAACATCCAGCACCTGTGCAGCCGCCCAACAACTGCACCAATAGACGACCGAAGCATCAGTGGCTGGACATCTGACCCGTGTGCACGGACATCCGGCACCTAGCCACCACCTGGACATCCGACCCTTCCCTTGGAAATCTGGCATCGACGATAGAACGCACCAAAAGTCTGCCCATCTTCGGGCCGAACATCTGGCCAGTGCCCCGGATATCCAGCGACTCTCGAATCCTCAAACAAACGTCCTCCAGCCCGGACATCCGATGCCTGCCTGCGTGCAGAGTCGGGCCAAAGGCCCATGTATCCCCTTTCCCACTTACCCCTTTGTGGATTAGACTATAAATACTCCTTCCCCATCCTCTAGTTAGGGTTAGCAATGTGATAGATCATTTTGGAGATAGAGCTTTGCTCATCCACTTGATACTTTCTACTTCGGACACTGCGACCTCTACAGAGATGATCACGCAAGTGGATTCAAGACCCCTCATAGGAAGCCCCTCAAGACCTCCTCGTGGAGAAGAACTTCGCCTCTTGTATCGTCCTTTGTTGCGTTTGGATCTTGTATCACTCTTTATGTTCGTGGATCTAGCACATGTGTGATCGTTTCCGCTGATTTGAGTGTTTCCCCTCGTGTTTCCCCTCATGTTCTTCCTGTTCTTCTTAGGATTCCCTCCATGTCTTGAAAGATTGGCCTTAGGTTTTCCACCCTACATCAGAAACTTTGACGGTTTGCAAACAGAGCATATTCCCCGCACAGAAAATAGCATTGCTGATAACCTGTCAAATTGTGCTGCCCAAAATCTACCCATGGAGTCCGAGACTTTTGTGCTCCATTTAAACCAACCATCAGTTACTCCATCAATGAGATCCAAAAAGAGACGAAAGCTGGATAGCAACAAATATATTTTGGCAGAGCTCCCTAAAGCCGCTGACAAGAACATTGCCAGGAATAGCGACACAGTCGCTGGTGAGCAGTAGCCTCAAGCAGAGTCTCAGATTCTTGGCATTGAGGTTAGCGCTCCCTCAGCGGAAGAAAGGACTTTAGTCCTTGCCATCGAGCCACGGGCTCTGGCATGGGCACAACAAATAGTTCAATTTCTCCAAACAGGAGAGCTTCCCGATGAGCAAGAGCAAGCTGAGAAAGTAGCCCGTCAGTCAAGTATGTACCAGTTTGAGGATAACATCCTGTACAGAAAGAGACCGAACGGGGGTGAAATTTAAGTGCATTTGCCATGAAGATGGGCTGAAATTGTTGGCAGAGATACATAGTGCCGTATGTGGTTCCCACAGAGGATCAAGAGCCCTTGTCGTGAAATTTTTCCGACAAGGTTTATATTGACCCAACTTCCTTCAGGATGCAACTGAGCCAGTAACAAGATGTGAAGCATGCCATTTCCACTCCAAGAGTATACACCAACTAGCACAAGCCCTCCAAACAATCCCTCTCTCCTAGCCTTTTTTTGGTCTGCAGCTTGACATCCTGGGCCCCTTACCCCGTGCTATTAGGGGCTTTGAGTTCTTTTATGTTGCCATCGACAAGTTCACAAAGTGACCTGAAGTAGATCCAGTGACAAAGGGGACTGAATAGTCAGCTATCAAGTTCTTCAAAGGACTAGTTTGCCATTTTGGAGTTCCAACAGAATCATCACTAACAATGGCACACAGTTAATGAGTTGCGCCTTCACGTAGTATATCCAGAACCTTGGAAGCAAGGTATGCTTCACCTCTATTGCTCACCCGAGAAGCAACAGGCAGGTAGAAAGGACAAATGCTGAAGTATTGCGCGGTCTTAAGACAAGAACGTTTGACAAGTTGCACAAGTGCGGGAAGAGCTGCATTAATGAGTTGCCGATGGTTCTTTTGTCACTCAGAACAACACCAAATCGAGCTACTAGCCAAACACACTTCTCCCTAGTCCATGGTGAAGAAGTGGTGCTACCCACGGAACTCATATACGGGTCACCTTGAGTACTTGCTTATGATAGGGTAGAGCAAGAGCGGCTTCAGCATGACGATACCGTGCTCCTTGAGGAAGATCGTCTTCAGGAAGTTGTGCGAGCTGCATGCTACCAGCAAGCCTTGCGCCACTATCATAGCCACAAGGTTCCTGCCTGAAGCCTTCAGGAAGGCGACCTTGTCCTTCGATGTGTTCAGTCCACTAAGGGAACAAACAAGTTGATGCCAAAGTGGGAGGGCCCTTATCGGGTAGTTCGAGTCACCAGACCTGGCGCAGTCCGTCTAGAGACCGAAGATGGCATACGTGTGCAAAACTTGTGGAACATCGAGCATATTCGTAAATTCTACCCATAAGGCGTCGTTGCCGGGACTTTTCCCCGCAACCCCTTTTGTACAAGCATAGTCTCAAAGACTTGTAACCCTTTGTACAAAGCCAGGCGCAGATCCTGTGAATAAGGCTAAATGTTCCACAAACTTTTATGCATATTTACTAACGTACTAATGCATAATATGATGTGATTACACTTGCTTAAATGAAATGGTTAATGCACCGCCAAGGTCTCCGTAGTACCATTTCTCTTCTTTCTTTTTCTACAAAGGCAGAAGGGTTCCCCTGCGTACAAGTTTCATGGGGAGGGATGGTGGAGAGTACACCATTTTGGGTGGCTTCTAGCATGTTTGGTGTTCATTTCATGTGATAAGAAGTACAACAAAGAAAGATAAGTTGAAAATTTCTCAACTATAATTTCATTCTTTACATCTTAGAGATTTCCCCTTGCGGGTTCTGTGTTCGTACGAGGAACCTGCAGGGGAAGGAATCTTGCCTTGTTTTCATCTCGCACTCCATTTCTGCATAGAGTCTGCTCGGCAGACTTTGTGCAACTGTGTTTTAGGCTGACAAGTTGCTTTGCCGGAGGTCACTCCCCGGCAAGCTTTTAGATAGCGTAGGGTACTAAATTGAAAATTGTACAAAAGTGGAGACTACCAAGGAGGATAGTATACGTTTATTCGAGCACATCGAATATCAATACATTTATTGAAAAATGAAAAGGGCTCGATAATGTCTTTCCTGGCCCCCTCCTCCTAGGGTTTACATAAAGTGCAAGGACGGAAAAAGGGGCGCCTAGGCGAAACACCCCCGGCAAACCAGCCTGTCGGGGTCTAGCTGTAGATGATGGCGCTTCCACTGCTCAGCTAGTGATGAAGGTGTTGCCGGTGCTCAACTAGAGTTGTTGTCATCGTCTTCGGACTTGACGGTCGGGACTCGCCATCGTCGTCTTTACCATCTATGTCATCGTCGCAGTCGCTCTAGGAGGAGCCTTCGCTGTCGCTCGAGCTTTCTGCACAACACCCTAGACGAGTGCTTGAAGGTCCAAAGAGCTTCACGGAGAGTGCGCTGAACTCCACCAACTTGAAGTGGAGGAAGTGGCCCTCCACCAAGTAGCGGGCACGAGCGAAGGATTTCCACCCTCGGGTGAGGTCTATGACGTTGTTGGTGGGGAACTCTACGTTCACCCAAACGGAGCCATTGAGGCAACCATTCACGCGCAACCACAACCCGAGCGGCTGGACCATCTCCATCACCCTGGAGAAGGGACGAGGAAGCCATAGCCTGCTCCTCGACGGGTCACTCAACTCCACGATAAATTCAAGCGCGGTGTACTCCTGATGACCCACAAGTGTAGGGGATCTATCATAGCCTTTTCGATAAGTAAGGGTGTCAAACCCAACGAGGAGCAGAAGGAAATGATAAGCGGTTTTCAGCAAGTTATTCTCTGCAAGCACTGAAATTATCGGTAACAGATAGTTTTGTGATAAGGTAATTTGTAACGAGTAGCAAGTAATAAAAGTAAATAAGGTGCAGCAAGATGGCCCAATCCTTTTTGTAGCAAAGGACAAGCCTGGACAAACTCTTATATGAAGGAAAGCGCTCCCAAGGACACATGGGAATTATCGTCAAGCTAGTTTTCATCACGTTCATATGATTCGCGTTCGGTACTTTGATAATTTGATATGTGGGTGGACCGGTGCTTGGTACTGTCCTTACTTGGACAAGCATCCCACTTATGATTAACCCCCATTGCAAGCATCCGCAACTACAACAGAAGTATTAAGGTAAACCTAACCATAGCATGAAACATATGGATTCAAATCAGCCCCTTACGAAGCAACGCATAAACTAGGGTTTAAGCTTCTGTCACTCTAGCAACCCATCATCTACTTATTACTTCCCAATGCCTCCCTGTAGGCCCAAACAATGGTAAAGTGTCATGTAGTCGATGTTCACATGACACCACTAGAGGGATGACAACATACATCTCATCAAAATATCGAACGGATACCAAATTCACATGACTACTTATAGCAAGGCTTCTCCCATGTCCTCAGAAACAAACGTAACTACTCATAAAGCATATTCATGTTCATAATCAGACGGGTATTAATATGCATAATGGATCTAATCATATGATATTCCACCAAGTAAACCAACTAGCATCAACTACAAGGAGTAATCAACACTACTAGCAACCCACAGGTACTAATCTGAGGTTTGGATAGAAAGATTGGATAGAAGAGATGAATTAGGGTTTGAGATGAGATGGTGCTGGTGAAGATGTTGATGGATATTGACCCCCTCCCGATGGGAGGATCGTTGGCGATGCCGATGGTGATGATCCCCCCCGGAGGGAAGTTTCCCCGGCAGAACAGCTCTGCCTGAGCCCTAGATTGGTTCCGCCAAGGTTCCATGTAACGCCCCAGATATAACTTGCCCAATTTGTACTCCAACTCTTGCCGTTTCTGGCGTTAAGTTATATTTATTTCTCGGGTTTGGGTCTTTGTCTTCGTGTGTTGTTTTCGTTTTCATGCACCTCATATCATGTCATCATGTGCATTGCATTTGCATAAGTGTTCATCTCATGCATTCGAGCTTTTTCCCCGTTGTCCGTTTTGCATTCCGGCGCTTCATTCTCCTTCTGTGGTCATTTCTAGCTTTCTTTCGTGTGTGGGGATTAAACATTTCCTGATTGGACCGAGACTTGCCAAGCGGCCTTGGTTTACTACCGCTAGACCGCCTGTCAAGTTTCGTATCATTTGGACTTCATTTGATACTCCAACGGTTAACCGAGGGACCGAAAAGGCCTCGTGTGTGTTGCAGCCCAACACCCCTCCAATTTGGCCCAAAACCCACCAAACTCTGCTCCATGCTCTAGAGCGTTCGATCACGATCGCGTGGCCGAAAACCGCACCTCATTTGGACTCTCCTAGCTCCCTCTATCCCTATATATACCCCCCCATTCCAATTCCCGGATGAAACCCTAAAACTCCTCGTCTCGGCCGCCGGACGTGTCCAGCCGCCGCTGCCACCTCGCTTGGGCAAATCGGGCTTCGCCACATCAGCCGGCCGCTGCCCTCCACCAGCCACGCGCCGCCACCTGGCCTGCCCCGCCGACTCTCCCGCGCGGGCCTGGGAGGCCCAGATCCGGCCCTCCCAGCCCGGGTCGCCGCCGCCC
>NC_057803.1:232675378-232684017 GCF_018294505.1 Triticum aestivum
CCTCGCATCTCCGGCGAGCGCTTCGACTCCGGTGAACAGGGACCCCGGCGAACCTCGTAAAGCGTGCAGATCTGAGATCTGATTTTTTTTTCGGTTGACTTTCGTCTCTCTAACCCTAATTTTTATGCATACTTTGACCGGTCGTATCTCCGCAT
This sequence comes from Triticum aestivum, assembly GCF_018294505.1. Taxonomy (NCBI): domain Eukaryota; kingdom Viridiplantae; phylum Streptophyta; class Magnoliopsida; order Poales; family Poaceae; genus Triticum; species Triticum aestivum. The sequence continues at coordinate 232,675,534 of NC_057803.1, forward strand.
CCGTAGATCTGTTTTCGACTTATAGTATATCAAAATGTTCGCCTCGACGAGTACATCATTTCATTCCATTATATTATTTTCATTTGAGTTCATCTTGATGCCCGAAATGCTGTTAGAAGTAGGCTTCATGAGTTAATTGTCAGATCTGCTAGTTCATCTTAGACTTTTGTCATTTTTGCCATGATTGTTGTGTGCATGATATGCCTGTGAGTCCTTCATATGTTTTGTTAAGGATTTTGTCTTGTTTCCAGAGGTGCAACCCATGCATTTTTAGGATGTGTGTGGTGACTTGTGCAAGCTTGCAAAGTGAGGCACCCGGTAAATCAGTTTTCAGGGACTTAGTAGTTTTCACTGTCTGGGATTATTTAGTTCATGATGCCATATGTTCATGTTATTTCCTAGTGATCCGTGCCTCTTTTGAGGATGATAAGTAAAGGAGTTTTGTTAATATTGTTATGCTCTATCCATCCCTGTCTTTGTTTGCAATTATGGAGCACCGTAGCTTGAGTCAATCGAGCTCTACTTTTGCTTCGTTGTGAATCTGGGCAGATCGTCAACTTGTTTGCGATTTTGCCGATCTTATTGTAGTTGATCCGTGCATGCTATGTCATTGTTTTGCCATGTCTAGCTTGCATTTTATGCCTTCTTAATGGATGTATGCTTTCCTTGCCATGACTTGCACCATCGTGAGTGTATCGAGCTCGTTTACGTGCCTTCGTGAGTTATATTTCAGCATGTCTCAGTTTTCACTAAGTCTGAAAACTGATTGTGTTTTAGCTATGTTCGTGTGCCCGTTAGTATATTTTGTGAACCCTTTTGGCCCCAGGTCACTTTGGGTCTTTTGTTAAGCTTGTTTAGTAGCTCCATGCCATGTTCTTACTTGTCTTAATCAGGTCATGTTTCATGTTGTTTTGCTGCTCCGAAGAGGGCTTCGTGATCTGAAATTTCAGACAAGTGTTAATTTCACCAAGTCTGGAATCTGTTTTGCATTTGCGTTTTTGCCATGCTTGTTTGAACCTCATAATAGATGAATTGGCCGTGGCTCAGTGCTATACTTTTGTTAAGCATCTTGTGTACATCCCTGCCCTGTATTTTTTTGTCATGTTTGGGTGCTGTAGCATGTTCATCTCGTTGCATTTAGATGCCTACTTGCTGTAAATCGCAGACCGGTGTCATTTTTGAAATGCTTGCCATTTCCAAACCGTAACTCCGATTCCGGTGTTCTTTATATCGTTTTCAATCGATTTCATCTCATCTTTTCAGTGGCAACCTTGGAATTCCAAGTTGAGGCCAGGTTCATGCATTTCCTGTCATATCTTGCATTTTGCATCCCGCATTGCATCCCGCATAGCATATCATCATTTCATCATATTGCTTGGTCTTGCACGTGGTTGATTGTATCCTTGTTGCTTGTTTGTCTTGTTTGGGTAGAGCCGGGAGATGAGTTCGCTAACAAGGAGCCCGTTGAGTTTGCTCTTGAGGATCCAGTCAACTCTGACAACTGTGCAGGCAAGATGATCATACCCTCGAAATCACTACTATCTTTGCTATGCTAGTTTGCTCGCTCTTTGCTATGCCAATGCTACGATGCCTACCTTTTGCTTGTCAGCCTCCCAATTGCCATGTTGAACCTCTAACCCACCATGTCCTAGCAAACCGTTGATTGGCTATGTTACCGCTTTGCTCAGCCCCTCTTATAGCGTTGCTAGTTGTAGGTGAAGATTGGAGGCCGTTCCTTGTTGGAACATCTTTTATTTACTTGTTGGGATATTATTATATTGCCATGTTGTCTTAACGCATCTATATACTTGGTAAAGGGTGGAAGGCTCGGCCTCTCGCCTAGTGTTTTGTTCCACTCTTGCCGCCCTAGTTTTCCGTCATATCGGTGTTATGTTCCCGGATTTTGCGTTCCTTACGCGGTTGGGTTATAATGGGAACCCCTTGACTGTCCGCCTTGAATAAAACTCCTCCAGCAATGCCCAACCTTGGTTTTACCATTTGCCACCTAGCCCCTTTTTCCCTTGGGTTTCGCGGACTCAAGGGTCATCTTATTTTACCCCCCCGGGCCAGTGCTCCTCTGAGTGTTGGTCCAACCTAGAGCACCGTGCGGGGCCGTCCCTCGGCAACTTGGGTTACGTTGGCTCCCGTACGCTTAGCTTATCCGGTGTGCCCTGAGAACGAGATATGTGCAGCTCCTATCGGGATTTGTCGGCACAGCGGGTGGTGTTGCTGGACTTGTTTTACCATTGTCGGAGTTGTCTTGTTGTACCGGGATGCCGAGCCTGATCGCATTGTCTCGGGTGGAGGTCTATTCCTTCGTTGACTGTGAGAGCTTGTCATGGGCTAAGTTGGGACTCCCCTGCAGGGATTGAACTTTCGAAAGCCGTGCCCGCAGTTATGGGCAGATGGGAATTTGTTAATGTCCGGTTGTAGAAAACGTGAACCTAAATTAATTAAAATGAATCAACTGAGTGTGTTACCGTTATGGCCTCTTCTCGGCGGAGTCCGGGATGCAGACACGGTGTTGGAGTAATGTTTGCAGAGGTTGTTCTCTAGTTTCTCGCTCGTGCTTTGCCTCCTCTTCTCGCTCTCTTTTGCGAATAAGATAGCCACCATATATGCTAGTCGCTTGCTGCAGCTCCACATATATTGCCTTACCCTTCCTATAAGCTTAAATAGTCTTGATCGCGAGGGTGCGAGATTGCTGAGTCCCTGTGGCTCACAGATACTATAACTCCAGATGCAGGTCCAGGTGATTCCGCTCCAGGTGACGAGTACGAGCTCAAGTGGGAGTTCGACGAAGACTCTCAGCGTTACTACGTGTCTTTTCCTGATGATCAGTAGTGGTGCCTAGTTGGGGTTTGATTCGGGGCCTTGTCGCATGTTGGGTTCTCTTTTATTTTGGCGCCGTAGTCGGGCCATGAGTGTTTGGATGATGTAATGTTATTTATGTACTTGAATGACGTGGCGAGTGTAAGCCAACTATGTTCTCCCCCTTATTATTCATATTACATGGGATGTTGTGAAGATTGCCTAACTTGCGACATATGCCTTCAATGCGATTATGTCTCTAAGTCGTACCTCGACACGTGGGAGCTATAGTCGCATCGAGGGTGTGACAAGTTGGTAATCAGAGCCTTCCCCGACCTTAGGAGCCCCATTGCTTGATCGTTTTTAGCGGCCGAGTTGTGTCTAGAAAAATGTTTTGAGTCTTTTAGGAATTATATATCGGAGAGCTTAGGAATTCTTTTTACTTCCCAGTCTCCTCATCGCTCTGGTAAGGCATCCTGACGTAGAGTTTTGACTCTTCTCTTCTCAAATTTCACTAAATTTTTTTTAGGATCACGCGAGTATCTTGGATTTGTTCCGATGGCTTATGATGAGAATACTGTCTTGGTGCCTCCTATCAGGGGTTTAGTGGAAGTGTCCCGGGGAGTTGAGCTCTGAGGTGTTGTCATTATAATTTTATCGTTGCAATTCTACAATACTTGAGATATGTTCGCCGACATTGAAAATCTCTTTTATGCAGTTCGTTGGTGAGATAACCTCGACGCCACCCAGTACTGGGGCGGGAGTTCGGGAGTATCGCCATAACTTGCATAACGGATGCTTTTCGAAGGTTGAGGTAGATGGTTTCCGAAGGTTTCTTGGTTATGTGTTGAAGGATGGATACAGCTGGATGTAGGATTTGCTAGTTTGGGTGAGATATTATGCTTCCCCTGTATCCCCAACACCTGATTGCATAACCGGAAAGGATCGGGAGTTTCATAGGTGGGAATTCTAGTAGCTCTAGTTCTTCTTCCACGGATATTGGTTTGAGATTGGGATTTCTTACCGATTATTCGTTCTCGTTCCGTACCTTGTTGATTTATTTCTCTACCTTAATTCTATGTGGCTTCTCAATTTATGGATATGTGACCATTTGAAGAGGAATGCATTCGTTCATTTTGTCCGGATGTGAAGACTATATGTTGCAATTTTCATTCCATTGGACTCAGCTTCAATATTTATCTGTCAATGTGCTAATGGTGGTCAACCTCTTCAGCATGACTCCTCCAACGCGCACGACTCCGAATCCTGATCCGCCACCACCTCCTCCTCCTCCGGAGGCATGGCAAGCTGTGATGGCCGCAACCAATGCAAACACACAGCTGATCATGCAAATTCTTCAAGAGCGCAATCAAGGCAGTCAAGGGAATCAAGGCAGCAATCAGAATCACTTTGCTACACTCAACCAGTTCCTTGCTAACGGGCCAAAGACTTTCAGCAATTGTGTTGAGGCAACAGATGCTGACGATTGGCTTGTGGATCTGTGTAAGCATTTCGAGTGCAGTAACGTCAGGCCTGAGGACTTTCTCAAGTTCGCTTCCTTCCAACTCAAAGATCAAGCTGCAGAATGGTTCCAGCAGTACAAGGATTCCAAAGGTGGACGTGTTATCACTTAGGATGATTTCCGTCGAGATTTCCGAGCTCATCATATTCCGTAGAGCGTGGTTGAAAGCAAGCGTGAGGAATTCCGCAATCTGAAGCAAGGTTCTTTGTCTGTCTATGACTACAACAAGTTGTTCCAGAAGCTTGCCCGCTTTGCCAAGCAGGACGTGCCTGATGAGAAGAGCATGATATACCAGTTCAAGGGTGGTCTCAGAGAAGAAATTCAGCTTGCTCTTGTCCTCTTTGAGCCCTTGAGGTATGATGAGTTCTACAACATGGCACTGAAGCAAGAGGCTGCTCAGTTGAGGTGTGATGCTTCCAGGAAGCGAGTCAGAGATGCTACTTCTTCTTCCTCTACTCAAGTGGCCAAGCAGCAGAAGTTTTGGCTTCCTCCTCCTCCGTTCCGTCAGCCGTTTCAGCGGAAGAGCAAAGGTGGCAGTGGTTCTTCCCACCCACCCAACCCTGGCTTTCAGAACAAGCCTTCGTCTCAACCTCCAAGATCGAGTGCTCCGTTTCACCGTCCGCTTTCAGAGGTCACATGCAACAAGTGCCAACAGAAGGGTCACTATGCCAACAAGTGCTTCAACCAGAGGCGTCTTCCTCCTCCTCCTCCTGTCAGATCGGCAAGTACAGCTATGGTCAAGCATAGCCCCAAGCATGCCAAGGTGAATTTGATGAATGCAGCTCAGGCAGAGGACTCGTCAGATGTGATCATGGGTAACTTTCCAGTTAACTCTTTTCCAGCAGAAGTTCTTTTTGACACTAGTGCATCGCATTGTTTCATGTCAAGATCATTTGTTTCCAAGCATGACTTCGTTTCACAAATGTTGGGTAAACCTATGGGAGTGGTTTCTCCGGCTAAGTCTATGAGGGCTACTTCAATAGTTCTAGATGTTTCTACAATGATGGGCGATTTCAAGTTTCTGGCTTCTCCAATGGTTCTTGGTAACTCGGATATTGATCTTATTCTCGGGATGGATTGGCTTTCTAAGCACAAGGCTCAGCTTGATTGTGCAGCCAAGCAGATTCAATTGACTCATTCGTCTGAGGATGTAATTGTCTTTGCCGCTCGTGATGATACCATTCGTCTGTTTTCTCTCAATGAGAAGGGTGAATTGGATGCCATTTCACAAATTCCAGTCGTTTGCGAATATCAAGACGTCTTTCCAGAAGAGCTCCCAGGAATGCCTCTGCACCGGCCAGCTGAATTCGTTATTCAACTTGAGCCTGGCACGGAACCTGTGTGCAAGCGTCCTTACAAGCTCGGACCTGAAGAGTTGAAAGAGCTGAAGAAGCAACTCGATGAGCAAGAAAGAATGGGTCTTATCCGGACTAGTTCTTCTCCGTGGGGTTGTGGTGTTCTTTTTGTGAAGAAGAAGGATGGAACGGACCGACTTTGTGTTGATTACCGTCCAGTGAACAAGAAGACCATCAAGAACAAATACCATCTTCCCAACATCAATGAGCTGTTCGAACAACTCAAAGGTGCCCAAGTATTCTCCAAGCTTGATCTCCGTATGGGTTATCACCAGATTCGCATTCGTGAAGAAGATATTCCCAAGACAACATTCAGAACAAGCTTTGGTTCATACGAATAAACTGTCATGTCTTTAGGCCTCGCCAATGCTCCTCCGACGTTCTCTCGCATGATGAACTTCATCTTCAACGTCTACACCAATGACTTCGTTTTGGTCTATCTCGACGACATTCTGGTTTTGTCGAAGAACAAGGAAGATCATGCCAAGCACTTGCGTTTGGTTCTTGATAAGCTCAGGGAACATCAGTTCTACGCCAAGTTCTCCAAGTGCGAATTTTGGCTCGATGAGGTTCTTTATCTTGGTCATATCATCTCTGCCAAGGGCATTGCCGTGAATCCTGAGAAGGTGTCCGCAATTGTGAATTGGGAACCTCCTCAGAACGTGAAGCAACTCCGCAGTTTTCTCGGTCTCGCAAGCTATTGCCGAAGATTCGTTGAAAACTTTTCCAAGATCGCGAAGCCTCTCTCAAATCTTCTTCAGAAGCACGTCAAGTACGTTTGGTCTCCGGAGTGTGATATTGCTTTCAAAACTTTGAAAGAGAAATTGATCACTGCTCTAGTTCTGACTCCACCTGATGAATCCAAGCCGTACGAGGTCTTTTGTGACGCCTCTCTCCAAGGTCTTGGCGCAGTATTGATGCAAGAGAAGAAAGTTGTTGCTTATACATCTCGCCAGTTGAAGCCTAATGAGAAGAACTACCCCACTCATGATCTCGAGTTGGCGGCAGTTGTGCACGCTCTTTTGACTTGGAGACATCTTCTATTGGGAAGAAAAGTGGACATTTTCACTGATCACAAGAGTCTCAAGTACATCTTCACTCAGCCTAATCTCAACCTCAGGCAAACTCGATGGGTCGAAATGATTCAAGAGTATAATCCGAGTATTGAGTATACTCCGGGCAAGGCTAATGTGATCGCGGACGCTTTGAGTAGGAAAGCGTATTGCAATAGTCTGATTCTCAAGCCTTATCAACCCGAGCTTTGTGAAGCTTTCCGCAAGCTTAATCTGCAAGTTGTTCCTCAAGGTTTCCTCGCCAACCTTCAAGTCTCTCCTACCTTAGAAGACCAGATTCGGCAAGCCCAGCTTCTTGATGCTATGGTGAAAAAGGTGAAGATTGGGATTGCCAAGAGTCAGTCCAAGTACAAGTGCTACCGCCTTGATGACAAAGACACTCTTTTCTTCGAGGATCGTATTGTTGTGCCCAAAGGTGAACTTCGTAAAGTGATCATGAACGAGGCTCACAATTCTCTCCTCTCCATCCACCCTGGGAGCACGAAGATGTATCAGGACCGTAAGCAAGCTTACTAGTGGACTCGAATGAAGCGCGAGATCGCTCAATTCGTGAATGAATGTGATGTCTGCAGAAGAGTGAAGGCAGAACACCAAAGGCCAGCTAGTCTCCTCCAACATCTTGCCATTCCAGAATGGAAGTTTGACCCCATTGATATGGACTTCATGACTGGGTTTCCAAAGTCCAAGCGTGGCAATGATGCTATATTCGTTGTCATCGACAAGCTCACCAAAGTGGCTCACTTTCTGCCTATCAAAGAGTCGATCACTGCAGCTCAATTGGCGGAACTCTATACCTCTTGCATTGTCTCTCTGCACGGTATTCCACAAGTGATATCTTCAGACCGTGGCAGCATCTTTACCTCGAAGTTTTGGGATTCTTTTCAGAAGGCCATGGGCACTAACATCCGCTTCAGCACAGCTTTCCATCCTCAAACAAACGGTCAAGTTGAGTGTAACACCCCGGATGTAACTTTCCCTATTTGTACTCCAACTCTTGCCGTTTCCGGCGTTAAGTTATATTTATTTCCTCAGGTTCGGGTCTTTGTATCCGTGTGTTGTTTTCTTTGTCATGCATCTCATATCATGTCATCATGTGCATTGCATTTGCATACATGTTCATCTCATGCATTCGAGCATCTTCCCCGTTGTCCGTTTTGCATTCCGGCCCTTCGTTCTCCTCCGGTGGTCATTTCTAGCTTTCTTTCATGTGTGGGGATTAAACATTTCCGGATTGGACCAAGACTTGCCAAGCGGCCTTGGTTTACTACCGATAGACCGCCTGTCAAGTTTCGTACCATTTGGACTTCGTTTGGTACTCCAACGGTTAACCGAGGGATCAAAAAGGCCTCGTGTGTGTTGCAGCCCAACACCCCTCCAATTTGGCCCAAAACCCACCAAACTCTGCTCCATGTCCTAGAGCGTTCGATCACGATCGCGTCGCCGAAAACCGCACCTCATTTGGACTCTCCTAGCTCCACTTATGCCTATAGATAGCGCCCCCGTTTTCGGATCACTCTCCCCCTCTCGAAACCCTAAAGAAAGATCCCCGCACCGACGGACGTGTCCGCCTCCGGCCGGACAGCGTCCGCCGCCGCCCGTGCCCAACAGGGCATCGCCACATGGCACCCCAGCTCCGCCGCCGCCACCGGCCCGGGAGGCCCAGGAGGGGCCCCCGCGAGCCCATCGCCACCCGCCGCCGCCCGGGGTCGCCCGCCTCCTCTCG
>NC_057803.1:232684324-232693796 GCF_018294505.1 Triticum aestivum
TCCATGCCAGCCCGCCGGTGAGCGCCGGACCGCCGGTGAACAGTGCCGGCCGCGCCTCGGTTTCTGTGCGAAACCCTAGATCTAATCCGAGAGGTTGTTTTTTTGCTAAGTCCCAGGAATTTTCACTTCATATGCTCCTGTTCGAGGCCCCGTAACTTTGCATCCGTAGCTCCGCTTCATGCATATAGTATATCAAAATGTTCGCTTGACGAGTACATCATTTCATCCCATTGCATCATTTTCATTTGAGCTCATCTTGATGCCCAAAATGCTGTTAGAAGGAGGCGTCGTGAGTTAATTGTCAGATCTGCTAGTTCATCTTAGACTTTTGTCATTTTTGCCATGATTATTGTGTGCATGCTATGCCTGTGAGTCCTTCATATGTTTTGTTAAGGATTTTGTCTTCTTTACATAGGTGCAGCCCATGCATTTTTAGGATGTGTGTGGTGACTTGTGCAAGCTTGCAAAGTGAGGCACCCGGTAAATCTGTTTTCAGGGACATAGTCATTTTCACTAAGTCTGGGATTATTTAGTTCATGATGCCATATGTTCAGCTTGTTTCCTAGTGATCCGTGCCTCTTTTGAGGATGATAAGTAAAGGAGTTTTGTTAATCATGTTATGCTCTATCCATCCATGTCTTTTTTTTGCAATTATGGAGCACACTAGCTTGAGCCATCGAGCTCTACTTTTGCTTCATGGTGAATCTGGGCAGATCGTCAACTCGTTTGCGATTTTGCCGGCGTTGTTGTAGTTGATCTGTGCATGCTATGCCATTGTTCTTGCCATGTCTAGCTAGCATTTTGTGCCTTATTAATGGATGTATGCTTACCTTTCCATGACTTGCACCTTGGTGAGTGCATCGAGCTCATTTACATGCCTTCGTGAGTTATATTTCAGCATGTCCCAGTTTTCACTAAGTCTGAAAACTAATTGTGTTTTAGCTATGTTCGTGTGCCTGTTAGTATATTTTGTGAACCCTTTTGGCCCCAGGTCACTTTGGGTCTTTTTTTAATCTTGTTGAGTAGCTCCATGCTATGTTCTTACTTGTCTTAGTCAGGTCTTTTATCATGTTGTTTTGCTGCTCCGAAGAGGGCTTCTTGATCTGAAATTTCAGACTAGTGTTAATTTCACTAAGTCTGGAATCTGTTTTGCATTTGCGTTTTTGCCATGCTTGTTTGAACCTCATAATGGATGAATTGGCCGTGTCTCAGTGCTAGTCTTTTGTTAAGCATCTTGTGTGCATCCCTGCCATGCATTTTGTTGTCATGTTTGGTGGCGGTAGCATGTTCATTTCGTTGCATTTAGATGCCTACTTGCTGTAAATCGCAGACTGGTGTCATTCTTAAAACGCTTGCCATTTCCAAACCGTAACTCCGATTCCGGCGTTCTTTATATCGTTTTCAAGTGATTTCATCTCATCTTTCCAGTGGAACCCTTGGAATTACAAGTTGAGTCCAGGTTCATGCATTTCCTGTCATATCTTGCATTTGGCATCCCGCATTGCATCCCGCATAGCATATCATCATTGCATCGTATTGCTTGGTCTTGCACGTGGTTGATTGTATCCTTGTTGCTTGTTTGTCTTGTTGGGTAGATCTGGGAGACGAGTTCTCTACCGAGGAGCCCGTTGAGTTTGCTTGTGAGGATCCAGTCAACTCTGACAACTGTGCAAGCAAGATGATCATACCCTCGAAATCACTACTATCTTTGCTATGCTAGTTTGCTCGCTCTTGCTATGCCAATGCTACGATGCCTACCTTTTGCTTGTCAGCCTCCCAATTGCCATGTTGAACCTCTAACCCACCATTGTCCTAGCGAACCGTTGATTGGCTATGTTACCGCTTTGCTCAGCCCCTCTTATAGCGTTGCTAGTTGCAGGTGAAGTTTGGAGGCCGTTCCTTATTGGAACATCATTTATATACTTGTTGGGATATCATTATATTGCTATGTTATCTTAATGCATCTATATACTTGGTAAAGGGTGGAAGGCTCGGCCTCTCGCCTGGTGTTTTGTTCCACTCTTGCCGCCCTAGTTTCCGTCATATCGGTGTTATGTTCCTGGATTTTTGTGTTCCTTACGCGGTTGGGTTATAATGGGAACCCCTTGACATTTCGCCTTGATTAAAGCTTTTCCAGCAATGCCCAACATTGGTCTTATCATTTTCCACCTAGCCCTTTTCTTTCCCTTGGGTTCTGCAGACTCAAGGGTCATCTTATTTTACCCCCCCGGGCCAGTGCTCCTCTGAGTGTTGGCCCAAACTAGAGCCCCTTGCAGCGCCACCTCGGGGAAACTCGAGGGCTGGTTTTAGTTGTATGGATTGCTTATCTGAGTGTGCCCTGAGAAAGAGATATGTGCAGCTCCTATCGGGATTTGTCGGCACATTCGGGCGGTGTTGCTGGTCTTGTTTTAACCTGTCGAAGTGTCTTGAGTTACCGAGATACCGAGTCTGATCGGAACATCTTGGGAGGAGGTCTATTCCTTCGTTGACCATGAGAGCTTGTCATGGGCTAAGTTGGGACTCCCCTGCAGGGATTGAACTTTCGAAAGCCGTGCCCGCGGTTATGGGCAGATGGGAATTTGTTAATGTCCGGTTGTAGATAACTTGAACCTTAACTAATTAAAATGAATCAACTAAGTGTGTTACTGTGATGGCCTCTTCACGGGGGAGTCCGGGAAGTGGACACGGTGTTGGAGTAATGCTTGCGCAGGTTGTTCTTCTAGATTCTTGCTCGCGCTTTGCCTCCTCTTCTCGCTCTCTTCTGCGTATAAGTTAGCCACCATATATGCTAGTCGCTTGCTGCAGCTCCACATATACTTGCCTTACCCCTTCCTATAAGCTTAAATAGTCTTGATCGCGAGGGTGCGAGATTGCTGAGTCCCTGTGGCTCACAGATACTATAACTCCAGATGCAGGTCCAGGTGATTCCACTCCAGGTGACGAGTACGAGCTCAAGTGGGAGTTCGACGAGGACTCTCAGCGTTACTACGTGTCTTTTCCTAATGATCAGTAGTGGTGCCTAGTTGGGGTTTGATTCAGGGCCTTGTCGCATGTTGGGTTTTCTTCTATTTTGGCACCGTAGTCACGCCATGAGTGTTTGTATGATGGATGTTATTTATGTCCTTTGCTGTGACGTGGCGTGTGTAAGCCAACTATGTATCTCCCCCTTTTATTATATATTACATGGGATGTTGTAATGATTGCCTGACTTGCGACATTGCTTTCAATGCGGTTATGCCTCTAAGTCGTGCCTCGACACGTGGGAGCTATAGACGCATCGAGGGCGTTACAAGTTGGTAATCAGAGCCTTCCCCGACCTTAGGAGCCCCATTGCTTGATCGTTTTAGCAGCCGAGTTGTGTCTAGAAAAATGTTTTGAGTCATTTAGGAATTATATATCGGAGAGTTTAGGAATTCTTTTTACTTCCCAGTCTCCTCATCGCTCTGGTAAGGCATCCTGACATAGAGTTTTGACTCTTCTCTTCTCAAATTTCACTAAGATTTTTTTTAGGATCACGCAAGTATCTTGGAATCGTTCCGATGGCTTATGATGAGAACATTGTCTTGGTGCCTCCTGTTAGTGGTTTAGTGGAAGTGTCCCGGGGAGTTGAGCTCTGAGATGTTGTCATCATAATTTCATCGTTGCAATTCTACAATACTTGAGATATGTTCGCCGACATCGAAAATCTCTTTTATGCAGTTCGTTGGTGAGATAACCTCGACGCCACCCAGTACTGGGGCGGGAGTTCGGGAGTATCGCCATAACTTGTATAACGGATGCTTTTCGAAGGTTGAGGTAGATGGTTTCCGAAGTTTTCTTGGTTATGTGTTGAAGGATGGATATAGCTGGATGTAGGATTTGCAAGTTTGGGTGAGATATTATGCTTCCCCTGTATCCCCAACACCTGATTGCATAACCGGAAAGGTTCCGGAGTTTCATAGGTGGGAATTCTAGTAGCTCTAGTTCTTCTTCCACGGATATTGGTTTGAGATTAGGATTTCTTACCGATTATTCGTTCTTGATTCGTACCTTGTTGATTTATTTCTCTACCTTAATTCTACATGGCTTCTCAATTTATGGATATGTGACCATTTGAAGAGGAATGTATTCCTTCATTTTGCTTGGATCTGAAGACTATATGTTGCAATTTTCATTCCGTTGGATTCAGCTTCAATATTTATCTATCTTGTGCTAATGGTGGTCAACCTCTTCAGGATGGCTCCCGCTAAGAGCACCAGTCAGAACCAGAATCAAGATCCGCCACCGCCTCCACCTCCTCCAGAGGCATGGCAAGCTGTGATGGCCGCAACCAATGCAAACACATAGCTGATCATGCAAATTCTCCAAGGGCGCAATCAAGGCAGTCAAGGGAATCAAGGCATCAATCAGAGTCACTTTGCTACACTCAACCAGTTTCTTGCTAACGGGCCAAAGACTTTCAGCAATTGTTTTGAGGCAACCGATGCTGACGATTGGCTTGTGGATCTGTGTAAGCATTTCGAGTGTAGCAACGTCAGGCCTGAGGACTTTGTCAAGTTCGCTTCCTTCCAACTCAAAGTTCAAGCTGCAGAATGGTTCCAGCAGTACAAGGATTCCAGAGGTGGACGTGTTATCACTTGGGATGATTTCCGTCGAGATTTCCGAGCTCATCATATTCCGCAGAGCGTGGTTGAAAGCAAGCGTGAGGAATTCCGCAATCTGAAGCAAGGCTCTTTGTCTGTCTATGACTACAACAAGTTGTTCCAAAAGCTTGCCCGCTTTGCCAAGCAGGACGTGCCTGATGAGAAGAGCATGATATATCAGTTCAGGGGTGGTCTCAGGGAAGATATTCAGCTCACTCTTGTTCTCTTTGAGCCCTTGAGGTACGATGAGTTCTACAACATGGCACTGAAGCAAGAGGCTGCTCAGTTGAGGTGTGATGCTTCCAGGAAGCGATTCAGAGATGTTACTCCTTCTTCCTCTACTCAAATGGCCAATCAGCAGAAGTTTTGGCTTCCTCCTCCTCTGTTCCATCAGCCGTTTCAGCGGAAGAGCAAAGGTGGCAGTGGTTCTTCCCACCCACCCAACCCTGGCTTTCAGAACAAGCCTTCGTCTCAACCTCCAAGATCGAGTGCTCCGTTTCACCGTCCGCTTTCAGAGGTCACGTGCAACAAGTGCCAACAGAAGGGTCACTATGCCAACAAGTGTTTCAACCAGAGGCGTCTTCCTCCTCCTCCTCCTGTCAGATCGGCAAGTACAGCTGTGGTCAAGCATAACCCCAAGCATGCCAAGGTGAATTTGATGAATGCAGCTCAGGCAGAGGACTCGTCAGATGTGATCATGGGTAACCTTCCTGTTAATGATATTCCTGCAAAAGTTATTTTTGACACTGGTGCATCGCATTGTTTCATGTCGAGACCTTTTGCATCTAAGCATGATTTTGTTACTCAAGTGTTGCCGAAGCCGTTGTCTATCGTCTCTCCGGCCCGTCAAATGACATCTCGAGTATGCGTTCCGGATGTTATTATCACTTTGGGTGACTATAAGTTCTTGTCCTCTCCAAATGTTCTTGGTGACTCGGATATTGATCTTATTCTCGGGATGGATTGGCTTTCTAAGCACAAGGCTCGGCTTGATTGTGCAGCCAGGCAGATTCAATTGACTCATTCGAATGAGGATGTAATTGTCTTTGCCGCTCGGGATAATTCCATCTGTCTGTTGTCTCTCAATGAGAAGGGTGAATTGGATGCCATCTCTCAAATTCCAGTCGTTTGCGAATATCAAGACGTCTTTCCAGAAGAGCTCCCAGGAATGCCTCCGCACCGGCCAGTTGAATTCATTATTGAACTTGAGCCTGGCACGGAACCTGTGTGCAAACGTCCTTACAAGCTCGGACCTGAAGAGTTGAAGGAGCTGAAGAAGCAACTCGATGAGCAAGAAAGAATGGGTCTCATCCGGCCTAGTTCTTCTCCGTGGGGTTGTGGTGTTCTTTTTGTGAAGAAGAAGGATGGAATGGACCGACTTTGTGTTGATTACCGTCCAGTGAACAAGAAGACCATCAAGAACAAATACCCACTTCCCAACATCAATGAGCTGTTCGAACAACTCAAAGGTGCTCAAGTATTTGATCTCCGTATGGGTTATCACCAGATTCGCATTCGTGAAGAAGATATTCCCAAGACAACATTCAGAACAAGCTTTGGTTCATATGAATACACTATCATGTCTTTTGGCCTCGCCAACGCTCCTCCGACGTTCTCTCGCATGATGAACTTCATCTTCAACGCCTACACCAATGACTTCGTTTTAGTCTATCTCGACGACATCCTGGTTTTCTCCAAGAACAACGAAGATCATGCCAAGCACTTGCGTTTGGTTCTTGATAAGCTCAGGGAACATCAGTTCTACGCCAAGTTCTCCAAGTGTGAATTTTGGCTCGATGAGGTTCTTTATCTTGGTCATATCATCTCTGCCAAGGGCATTTCCGTGAATCCCGAGAAGGTGTCCGCAATTGTGAATTGGGAACCTCATCAGAATGTGAAGCAACTCCGCAGTTTTCTCGGTCTCGCAAGCTATTGCCGAAGATTCGTTGAAAACTTTTCTAAGATTGCGAAGCCTCTCTCTAATCTTCTTCAGAAGCACGTCAAGTATGTTTGGTCTCCGGAGTGTGATATTGCTTTCAACACTTTGAAAGAGAAGTTAATCACTGCTCCAGTTCTAACTCCGCCTGATGAATCCAAGCCGTAGGAGGTCTTTTGTGATGCCTCTCTCCAAGGTCTTGGTGCAGTATTGATGCAAGAGAAGAAAGTTGTTGCTTATACATCTCGCCAGTTGAAGCCTAATGAGAAGAACTACCCCACTCATGATCTCGAGTTGGCGGCAGTTGTGCACGCTCTTTTGACTTGGAGACATCTTCTATTGGGAACAAAAGTGGACATTTTCACTGATCACAAGAGTCTCAAGTACATCTTCACTCAGCCTAATCTCAACCTAAGGCAAACTCAATGGGTCGAAATGATTCAAGAGTATAATCCGAGTATTGAGTATACTCCAGGCAAGGCCAATGTGATTGCTGACGCTTTGAGTAGGAAGGCTTACTGCAATAGTCTGATTCTCAAGCCTTATCAACCCGAGCTTTGTGAAACTTTCCGCAAACTTAATCTGCAAGTTGTTCCTCAAGGTTTCCTCGCCAACCTTCAAGTCTCTCCTACCTTAGAAGACCAGATTCGCCAAGCCCAGCTTCTTGATGCTATGGTGAAAAAGGTGAAGATTGGGATTGCCAAGAGCCAATCCAAGTACAAGTGCTACCGCCTTGATGACAAGGACACTCTCTTCTTCGAGCATCGTATTGTTGTGCCCAAAGGTGAACTTCGTAAAGTGATCATGAACGGGGCTCACAATTCTCTCCTCTCCATCCACCCTGGGAGCACGAAGATGTATCAGGACCTTAAGCAAGCTTATTGGTGGACTCGAATGAAGCGCGAGATCGCTTAATTCGTGAATGAATGTGATGTCTGCAGAAGAGTGAAGGCAGAACACCAAAGGCCAGCTGGTCTCCTCCAACCTCTTGCCATTCCAGAATGGAAGTTTGACCACATTGAAATGGACTTCGTGACTGGGTTTCCAAAGTCCAAGCGTGGCAATGATGCTATATTTGTTGTCATCGACAAGCTCACCGAAGTGGCTCACTTTCTGCCTATCAAAGAGTCGATCACTGCAGCTCAATTGGCGGAACTCTATACCTCTCGCATTGTCTCTTTGCACAGTATTCCTCAAGTGATCTCTTCAGACCGTGGCAGCATCTTCACCTCGAAGTTTTGGGATTCTTTTCAGAAGGCCATGGGCACCAGCATCCGCTTTAGCACTGCTTTCCATCCTCAAACAAGCGATCAAGTAGAGCGTGTCAACCAGATTCTTGAAGATATGCTCAGGGCTTGTGTGATCTCCTTCGGCATGATATGGGAGGATTGTCTTCCTTATGCAGAATTCTCATACAGCAACAGTTTTCAAGCAAGTTCGGGCAAGGCCCCTTTTGAAATTCTGTATAGAAGGAAGTGTCGTACCCCTCTCAACTGGTCTGAAACCGGTGAACGTCAGCTACTGGGTAATGACTTAATCACAGAAGCAGAAGAAATGTGCAAAGTCATTCGTGATAACCTCAAAGCAGCCCAATCCCGCCAGAAGAGCTACTATGATAGTAAGCACCGTGATTTGGCCTTCGAGATCGGAGATCATGTTTACCTCCGTGTCTCTCCTATGAAAGGTACTCGTCGCTTCGGTATCAAAGGGAAGCTTGCCCCTAGATACGTGGGACCTTTCAAGATTGTCAGCAAGAGAGGCGACCTCGCCTATCAACTCGAGCTTCCTTCAACCTTTGCAAATGTTCATGATGTGTTCCACGTCTCTCAGCTTCGAAAGTGCTTCAAGACTCCTGACCGCACCATCAACTTCGAGGACATTGAGCTCCAAGAATATCTCTCCTACCGTGAGCACCCAGTTGCTATTCTTGAAGAGACTGAACGCAAGACTCGCAACAAGGCAATCAAATTTCTCAAAGTCAAGTGGTCACACCATTCCGACCGTGAAGCTACCTAGGAACGCGAGGATCACCTCCGTTCTGAGTACCCGGCGTTCTTTCAGTCCTAGATATCGGGACGAGATCTTTTCGTAGTGGTGGAGTGTTGTAACACCCCGGATGTAACTTTCCCTATTTGTACTCCAACTCTTGCCGTTTCCGGCGTTAAGTTATATTTATTTCCTCGGGTTCGGGTCTTTGTCTCCGTGTGTTGTTTTCTTTGTCATGCATCTCATATCATGTCATCATGTGCATTGCATTTGCATACGTGTTCATCTCATGCATTCGAGCATTTTCCCCGTTGTCCGTTTTGCATTCCGGTGCTTCGGTCTCCTCCGGTGGTCATTTCTAGCTTTCTTTTGTGTGTGGGGATTAAACATTTCCGAATTGGACCGAGACTTGCCAAGCGGCCTTGGTTTACTACCGGTAGACCGCCTGTCAAGTTTCGTACCATTTGGACTTTGTTTGGTACTCCAACGGTTAACCGAGGGACCGAAAAGGCCTCGTGTGTGTTGCAGCCCAACACCCCTCCAATTTGGCCCAAAACCCACCAAACTCTACTCCATGTCCTACAGTGTTCGATCACGATCGCGTGGCCGAAAACCGCACCTCATTTGGACTCTCCTAGCTCCACTTATGCCTATATATACCCCCCATTCCAATTCGCGGATGAAACCCTAAAACTCCTCCTCTCGGCCGCCAGACGCGTCCACGCCGCGCCGGACGTGTCCAGCCGCCGCTGCCACCTCGCTCGGGCCAATCGGGCTTCGCCACGTCAGCCGACCGCCGCCCTCCACTAGCCGCGTGCCGCCACCTGGTCTGCCCCGCCGCCTCTCCCGCGCGGGCCTGGGAGGCCCAGATCCGGCCCTCCCAGCCCGGGTCGCCGCCGCCCGTTTCCTCTCTCCCGCGCCGCCCCTT